>NW_009613027.1:0-16668 GCF_000690535.1 Cariama cristata | reverse complement strand
CTACACCAGTAATTCAAGAGTAAGCATCAGGTACTACATCTTTTAGTAAGAGTGCTTCCCTTTAAATCTCTCCAAATGGATATTTAATGGTTAGATCTTTGAGTTTGTTTGGTGTCTTAATTAAAGCATCATATTTAAGATATAAAATAATCCTGTTCTCCAGGTCACAGTGGCCAAACAGCCAACACTTTTATGCATGTAAGTGTTCCATATTAATTTACCTTAAGTTACAATTTTGAAATGTTACAGTTATTCTATACAGAATACATTGTTTTGTTTTTTCAATTGTGCCATTACAGTGCAGCATCTGGACCACTAACAGAGCTTCCATTTTAAAGTGCAATAGGTTTTGGTACAGGAATTGCTACAAAGAACTCAAGTGAGAAGAACTATACTAGAAATAAATCCCTTGAAACAACACTACAATGCCAGTATATACGTATTTGATAGCAGCCAAAGATTAAGGGGAAGCTACAAGTGAGGTAAGAGTCACTTCAAAAGAAGTCCTTCAGAAACCACCTTACACACAGGAAAACAAACCAGAAAAAAACGATTCTTCAAGCTGATCTTCTGGAGAGAATTTGTACTGATCTTCTGGAGAGAATTTGTACTTACTGATTTACCGTGAACTGAAATGCTTGCCTTTTTTATTTTAAAATCAAGAGAAAAAAAGTGAAATAATTACAGGTCTGTCACTTAGATCTATTCTCATAGCTTGTTTACAAAGTTACGCAAGTTAATACTGACTTCCCTTGCTTCCTTAGCATGTTTCCAAGCTCAGTCACAGAAATCAAGTCTAAGTATTCAAACAGATGCTTATCTGACGAGGTGTTACACTAAAATTAGTAAATTCAAATACTTGCCTTGATTGGTTAGTAATATGCTGACAGTTCTGCAAAGACATACTAGCACATGCAGAAGCTTAAACCTTTGATTCTCCTCTGACTTAATTTGAGGATTCATCAACAGCATCTTTACCCCATCCTTTATTTTTTAAGATGAGAACTCTTAGCCATTCAGTAAGTCTACTCAAATTGATGGTGTTAAAATTTACATCCCTTAAATATGCCAGATGACAGACATTAAGAGCTGTATCTTCCCCCTTCCACCACACACAGAAAAAGAATAATTCCACTCATAATTCTTTATTTTTAAATTAGCCAACACCAAGCATTTCATGCAATGCAAGATCCACAGATTTAAGTATGTATTTTGCTCAGCATGTCTGCCAAACTTTAAAAGGTCAGTTTGAGTCTCAACACCGCATAAACAGCGTAATCTCCCCCCACCATGCTTGTTCAATCAGCATTTGCTACTGTCACCAAATAATTTTATCACTATGCCATTCCAGTTATTTTAGATTACCTTTTATTCTTTGAAGAAAAGTTCGTTTTAAATTGATACAAATATCTGCCTAGAGCTGTTTTCTTCTTTTTCTACTTAAAAAAAAAAAAATGCAACAAAAGCAACCAACCAACCCACCCACCCCAAACAAAGCCAACTCTCTAGGTGTAAATACTTAGGCCTAGAAGAAAAAAAACCATTATCACTTGCTGGCTGGCTTCAGATCTGGCATGATTTAAACCAGAAGTTCTCTCCCTACTCTCTAACATAAGCAAATCTTTCTACAAGTAACATACAAGAGTTTACCTCTCTGCTTCTAGCCAGCTCTTCACTATCCTGGCCTTTAGTTATCACCTGTATCTTTTCAGACTATCAGACAAGCTCCTGCATGCATTATCAGCCACAGGACTGAACATCATCTATACTCTAAGAAGACTAGAGTCAACAGTGAACTAGTTTCCCTTATGATTGTAAGCTGTAATAAAGAATGTTTACTTTTAAGTGCTCAGATTCAAGAATAATTTTCAGACTGTAACTACAGTAAGTCAGAATTGACTATTTGTTCCAGAAATTCTCCAAAGCCAAAAGTTGACATCTTCATCTTATCAGCAATTACATGAAACTGACAGTTTAGGTTTCAAAATTTTTCAGAGACATTCAGAATAAGTGCTCATGGCAATTCAAACAGATGAGGGTTTTTTGCATGGTTACTTAACTTCTTTTAAATCAGTCTTACATCATTGATATTCTTTTCTCCACCCACCCAACTAGGTCCACCTAAGAAAGGCCGATAAAGAAAAGAGTAATATAGACATGTACCTTCACTGAACTACTGGAGCATAAGAGATTGTTAGTTCCAAGAAGCTACTGAGCAGCCTTTTTCCATAGTGTTTATTGCCAATTCATTTTATATAGCTTATTTCCAGGAGATGGGCAGCATAAAAACCGCAACATCTGCTTTAAAAAAATATATTATTCATTACAATGCAACAGTCTCAATAGTACCTTCTTAGAGCTGCATCTGATCTAATTCAGAAATAAACCAATCCTGATCCAGTTAATTAAAAAGTTTTGTACCTAACCCTTAGAACAGTCAGTCTTCAGAATTCAAGAAACTTTGGACCCAAAATTTACAATCACCATGTTTGATAATAAGCCTGGAAATTCTCACTGTGCAAACGATCCTACTGAAACTATTTAATAGCTTTGTTATAAGTTAGTCTCATGATTACATCAGCATTTACTCTTACAGAAAGAACTGCTTTATTCTCACTTACATACCTTTGATGTGAACTGTGAGTGCTCTAAAGATTCAGATAGCTACTGCATTGTTTACTGAGCCTGTGCACTAAATATACACAACCCAATGTATTAACACTTATAAGTAGCTTAGATACAGAGTATATTAAAACAATAAAAAATGAAAATTTACATAAAGCTGCCCAAACCCATGCTCAAACAGTTTCCCATCCAGTTCCAACTGCACAATCTTGATTTTAATAGCTGTACTCAAAAGTTTACTAAAAACAAAGTAGAAAGACACTGTCAAAGTCTTTACTCATTCATTTTCTACAGTCTTGAATTTTTTCCTTTGTCAGTAATGATTATGGGGGTTGTTTCTTGGTTTTGAACTCAACTTTAAATCCAACAACATACATTCTCCTTATAACATCCCAGAGGTAGCAGGAGGGAATACGAAAAGATGCCAGATTCTAGAAGTTGCACATTCAAGTCTAGTGTCATCCAAGAGAGCTTTCCTGGCTTTCAGAGACTGCATGTCACCTCTAATCATGTATAGCAACCGAAGAGTAGAATCCCAAAATAAAGAACTATCACCACTGGGTTACTAATAGAAGATTCAGACCTAGATACCTCAAAGTAATCTTGTTACTTAAGTAGTAATACCGGCAGTTTCAATAATCAAATATCAAGAACTGAAGTATAAATTTAAAGTTTACAAGTATCAGTATTTCTAAAATGCTCATTAGTGACACATTTCACCTAAACACAGACATACACACAGTTACTCTGAGTTGATGTACCACACTGTAAGGAAAGGTCCCAATTTAGTTCAGGAATCTGATATTCCCCCTCTCCCTCCCACCACACAACTTGACAGAAGTGCTTACAGTAACAGAAAGCAAACAGAAGGGGAAAACACAACATTTAACTAGTGCATCTATATACATTTTGCACCTTTTCCCTCCTTGCATCTAAAGCGAACAGGTCACCATGTTCGCTATGCTTTACATGCACATACTCTCCCCTTTGCGTAGTACCAGTCCTATTCAAAGGATCACTGCAAGCATCAACAGCAGTCATTCCACACTAACCAACAGGTGCTTTTATTGTGGAGGCTGAAGTACATTTAAATATTCTGACTGGCCCAGCTGGTAGGTGGTGTTTCCTCCACAGTCCACATACTGGTATCTCTCCTGGGATATTTGCTCAGAGTGGCCAAAATAAGAGGTTGTCACTGTCACTCTTAAAGAGAAGAGACAGAAGAGATCATTGTTTTGTAAGAGGCTTGAGTTCTCTATTCTAAAGATTAGTGTTTTCACATTACTAGGATTTTTAAGGAAAAAGTTTCAGAACAAAATAGGTTTTAAATAGAGTTAAAAACAATACTAGTTTATCACTATGGATTTTCTCCATGAAAGACATTTAGCTCCCTGAGTACAGGCTTTTTTTTCTAAAGATGATGATAAAGGTGAGGTTTCCTCATTTATACCTTGCTTTGCAAGGAGAAAGCAAATGATTAGAGAAGCTACAGCCATGGTTGGTCTACACCATCCCCGCCACCCCCACCTCCCTCAATTAAAAAAAAAAAAAAGACCCCACCATGCTGCTATTTATGCAATCAGTCATGAAAAGCAGACTCTGGCAGAGTATTGAAGCCTGTAACTGCTTCAAGATCATGAAGATCTCTGCAATTTTTGAACAGTGGCTGATACACAAACTCATTTCAAAGTATTCGAGACCTTAGTAGCTCCATGGCGACAGCCCAACTGCAGAGCAGATACAATAATAACAGTTCTGCCTAGTCAAGTGTCTGTACACCACCAGAACCTGTCAAATGACACAGCTGAGTTTCAAGAACTATGAAGCTACTATGCTAGAAAGCAAGCTGATTCCATTTTACGTATGATGCACAGACTCCAGAATTACGTATTTCTGAGTAATATTTCAATGAGAATTACATGGTTTTTAAAGTTGTTTCCGACAAATAAGAGTTTCCATACTTACTGCATCATCACTACTATGTTATGCACTTTGATAGATGCTAAAGTACAGAAGTCACTGCAAAAAAGAAAAGCAATTGTTAGATTTGCATTGAACTTTTACAGGTAATTACCTAAAAAGTAAGACTTGTGGCTTCAACTGGAAATTCTGCTACCTGTGTATATAGACTATAGATTTGCTAACAATGGCAACCAAAACATTTGTTGAAAAACACTGCCAGTGACTGTATACTCACCTAGGTCTACTTTTATATACATAGTCTTGTGTTCATGTTAACTATATTCACATGTGCTAGCTTACATGTCATGCTTGCCAGCAAGTGTCCCGTGAGTTCACTCCATCTTTCAGAAGCTAACCAAAGTTCACCTGAATCACTACATTAAACATGTCAACAGCACCTCATCACTGATGAAGACTTTTACTATGAAGGGATATAGACATAATTTGCTCCAATTTCACTTCATGTGAAATTTATACATAGAAAGGAAAATTTACAACAAAAGATCAATGTTATGCTAACTTCAGCATCTTTTCACATAAAAGCAGCAATTTCTATGAAAAAAAAAGTCTTGAAGGCTTGCTATTCTTGCTCATAAAGTATCAAGAGCCAGCAGTCTGCCCAGGCAGCCAAGAAGGCACCCTGGCTTGTATCAGGAATAGTGTGGCCAGCAGGACCAGGGAAGTGATCGTCCCCTTGTACTCGGCACTGGTGAGGCCGCACCTCGAGTACTGTGTCCAGTTCTGGGCCCCGCACTTCAAGACAGACACTGAGGTGCTGGACCATGTCCAGAGAAGGACAACAAAGGTGATGAAGGGTCTGGAGCACAAGTCTGATGGGGAACAGCTGAGGGAGCTGGGGTTATTCAGCCTGGAGAAGAGGAGGCTGAGGGGAGACCGGATCACTCTCTACAACTACCTGAAAGGAGGTTGTAGTCAGGTGGGGGTTGGTCTCTTCTCCCAGGCAACCAGTGACAGGACAAGAGGGCGTAGTCTGAAACTGCACCAGAGGAAGTTCAGGCTAGAAATGAGGAGGCATCTCTTCACAGAAAGGGTTGTTAGGCATTGGAATGGGCTGCCCAGGGAGGTGGTGGAGTCCCCATCCCTGGAGGTGTTTAAGAAAAGACTGGACAAGGCACTTATTGCCATGGTCTAGCTGACATGGTGGTGTTAGGGCAAAGGTTGGACTCAATGATCCCAAAGCTCTCTTCCAACCAAAGCAATTCTGTGAAGAACTTAGGAAAGTCCCATTCTTTTTGCACTCATCCACTTCCATATTATGCAAAGTAACCTTCGACCAATCTGCAGACATTTTGAAGTCAGAGTTATTGTTCTCTTGTGAGATATCCTTTTCAGACTTACATTTTCTGACATGCACCTAGATACCAGTTATACAGAGCACTATGTAAGTGCATACTTCCCCTCCCCCCCATTAAATCAATTGCTCTTGGTTGCAAATTTATCAGCTCTAATGAAAGGCATGTGATCAGTGCAGTAATATTCATGGCAGCCACCCACAATATTTGCATAACATTGTTGTTCTTTTCCCCAACACCAAACAATGTATGATGAGGTATTAGACAGTGAATGAACACAGGTGATGCAAACTGTACGAAATTACAAATAAAACAGTTTGCTATTAGAAGTTGGTTTATACTAGTATCTAGCAAATATTTTGATTTTTTTTTTGCCAGGCTTAAAACAGGATTTAGACAGACCATAATGCCAGACATTGTCAGTTATTGTAATTTTCCAATACAAAGTATAGACAGCCTGTAACATAATATAAAGCCAACTCATATTCAACAGCACATATACTGGCTGACAAGCAGAGAAGTACTACACCACCAACATACCTTTTTTTTTAAGTCCAGATTATCTGGAAATAAATCTGTTTTAAAAAAACAAAACACAGAAAACAACAAAACAAAAAACCCCCACCAAAACACAAACATACCACACAGCACAAAACTGTAGCTAGGAAACTACAATGAAGGTGAACTCCACATTGAGCCAGCTCTCCGAAAATAAATGTGTGGAAATGGCCTGTACGATGTTGATTTAATCATACAAGTTTGGGGAATCCAGATGATCGTATGCAGACACTTCAGGTCTCTAAGATCTCCTGTATTCAACCTAAGCGATTTTACAGGACACATACTCTCCAGAATCCAAACAGCTAGCTAGTTATGACTAACAAGACCTAAACTGACTAGCTGGGAAACATCGAAATGTGACCCACTGTACAACCCCCAATGCCATAACCCACAACACTCTCTGTATTACAAAGAGTATCCCAGGGCCTTCACTGGGAAGTTAAATATTTGTGTGTGGAGAAAAAACCCAAACACAGTAACAAATACAAAACCCCACTAAGACCAGCTGAAGCTGTGTCAGCTGGGTGTTCAAACTAAAGCAGCTCACTTGCTGTCTCCAGGGTTGCTCCATACAGCGAACCCAGGCTTTCAAGACCCAGAATACAGTGAAAGAGCAGAAACCTATCAACAACAAAAATAACTGTCAACAGGTCAGGGAGGTCAACTAATACCAACTGTGTAATGTACAGAAAATCTGGAGAAAATGAACATCTACAGTTTTGTGTGTAGCTCAAATTCTGGTTAATACGTTTTAAACGCATCACAACAAAGCCAGTCAGTGCTACTCACAAGCAGCAGCACCTTGCTCTATCAGCCTGTAGAAGAACTTAGGTCCTTAACTGACACAAACTTCTATAGTTATGGCTCTCTAACTAACAGTTATAGCCCATGCACAGCATCATTGTGCTGAAGCAACAAATATTTTCACACATGTACAAATTACCTATTAGCTTGCTCTTCTAGTAAGGTTCAAAAACACCTGTCCTGAAGGAAGGCAAGTCCACATTACAGACTACTGGCACTGACACATGACAGTTTCTCTGCCTCTACTCCAAGACTGCACAGTCTAGCTCCAAGCTAGATTGCTCCGTCATTGCTCCACACTACTGCCAAGGCTGCAGCTATCACACAGAAGAGCCTGAAATCCATTCTGTTCGGGCCACAGGCAAAGCAGCTTTTGCCTGTCTGCATCTCTTTACACATTCAAGCCATCCAGGTTTTTCTAAGGTTAGTCACCAGTTTGCAGGTAACAGTTGCAGCTATTGTTGGCAACAGACTCAACAGCATTACTGAAATTAAGGCCATAGTACTGACCATGAAAGAAATTTCAATGCATTACTGCACCAAAAGCATGACTAGGTAGGTATTAGCATGAGTTCTATGAAGGCCACATTTATTTATTCCTCATGCATCCAAAGGGTGAGCAGATTCACATGATTCAGTGTCTACATAAAGCTAACTTGCATGCTTTTAAGAGGTGGTAGAAGTACACCACTTTCTGCTTATTTAAAGTTAGTGCCCAGTTTGCTATTTCATACCTATTTCAATTTATTCCAATACTTCAAAGCTATAAGGTTCTTCCCCACCCCAAAGGAGCTGGCATCCACCACACACAGACCTGAAGTCTCAATAGTTAACTCCTTCTGTTCAGTCTGCAATTCGGTGTAAGAGAACTAACATTTGGTTTTGTTATCAAGATATACTAGGCTAATAGCCTGCTGGTCAAATGAACTTTCAGAAGCTATGAATAAAACTGCTTAAATGACAGGCTGTAAACACTGCTAACTATTGTATACACATGGTCTGAAGAAAAGAAATACAAATCAGCCTCTAATTTGTATAGATTTGAATAGATATTCCCTCTACTGCCAGAGAAATTTATAGGAAAGTTACTAGAGAACTTGTTAGAGTAACACACCTGTACTTTCACCTCCCAAAGCAGCAAGTCCTAGCTATTGCCAAGGCCTAAAACACTGGGATAGAGATACCCTTCAAAGTGCTGAGAGCCAGGTACAGCAAGCCACTATATGAAACTATTGAAACAATCATGGCTTAACTATTTTTCAGTACTATTAAACTCACACACACAAAAAAAAGTCACAACGTCTCTGCAAATACATTTCTGCTAACTTTGAAAAAAGTTAGGTTTAGCACCGTTGTAATTTTTAATTAAAAAAAAATTGATATTTAGAGGTGAGTACACTTACAACATGTAGCTCATTTCATCTTGTATGACTGTGGGCACCATATAGTCAATCTAAAAAAAATGCAATGAAAAAACAAATGAGTAGATTTATATATGAAAATTAACACATATTCAACTCTGAAAGCCTATCCTATTTACCTGTTTCATATCCAGAGGACCAATGTTGGTGATGTTGTTTAGCCGTGCTTTGCCAATAACTGTTTTTGAAAACTGAACTTGGGCTGTGATATTTGCCACTTCAACAGAATAATAGTTGTTGTTTGTTATATTTAGTGTGTTCTGAAAAAAAAAAAAACAAACAAAACCACAAAACACTAACAGCTATCTATTCTGTGTATCTTGATGAGCATACATTTTGAAACTTGTGCCTGAGACGGTAATATCTGAAGTTACACAAGTATATTTTCCTGCCTTCTAGGACTGGGGCAGAGCAGGGTAAGGGACCACCACTTAACCACCTTCTCAGGTTTTTCTGTGAATATACTGAGCAGCACAAACTTTTGCACAACTTCCCTGGTGACCACCCTACACTGCAAATACTGCATTTCTTCCTATCCTCAATTATTCCTTCCAGGAAATTTAGCTACCACAAGACCCTTTTCTCCCATGACTGCTTTGGTCTATTTAGAATGAGGAACTCTACCAGAAGTCTTTAGGCAATCCTTTATTGACTGCATTACCAAGAAGTCAAGAAGCATGTGGAAAGAACTCCTTTAAGTTTTAAGGTGGATAAGAAATCATCTTCCCTGAAAACCAGTTTTGACAGATGCATAATACCAGGGCAGCATTTAGTAACATTCCTACATACACACACTACATTTCACTCATATCCCAAAATTAATGCAGAGAACTCCAGAGTCACTGTTCCCATGAAAATAGAAGACCCAATGGTAGCTTGCAACTACACCTCTATTAGCTATAGCTACAGGAACTAGCCACAGCAGGTCCAGCTGCATTTTTCAAACTGGTCATTGTATCTGTTTGTATTTCTTAAGGCACTGATCAAGTTTATCAGCTAGGCCACAATTTCTATCTATATTAAACTGTCACAGTAGCATCTCTTGTTGCACCTATCCATTACAAACATCCAAACAGATAGCTAGACTTACCGTAATATTTAGATATATTATACGTCTACCCTGTTCATAAGTGACATATACTGATTTCACACCAATGTATTCAACGTCAATTGAGCGAGGAAACAAGAAGAATACAGCTAGCCCAGAAAGTAGTAAACATACAATTACAGAAGCAGTCACGTAGAGTTTTCTGGAGAGGGAAAAAAAAAGAGCACATTTCAGAGTCAAAAGCATATTAAACAAAAGAAAATAACATGCTGCTATTAAGTGATAAGAAGCATGACGAGTCAATACAATTAGTTCAGTCTATTTCTAGCTTCCAAAGGTAGAAAAAAAAGCTATATTGCACTTCACATAGATGTCTCAGAGATGTTACTCTTGTATATATATCAGAAATCAAGTTTCAAAGCATGTGGTTATCCCAACATTTTTAACTTAAAGAGCAAAATGGAAGAGGTAAATATTTATGTGCTTTGAAACATAAGCACTTCTTAAAATTTGTTTACAGCAGAACTTTTGTCATTCTGCAGGACTCTTGCATCACACACCAAGAAAAACAGAGCGCTTATATGCCTTACACAGGATTCTTCGTCATAAGAGACTTTCAAGCAAAGTGTTAGACTCCTGCTAATAGTAACAGGAAATTCACAATTAACCTAATATAAAAGAGGTGTGTGTATGATAATCAAAAAATACACAAATAAAAGGCTCTGCTGCAGCTCCAATTTTCTAGAAATTAGAACATGAAAGTAACGTTTCAAATTCGTACTACTATTACATCAGACATAGTATTATGTGAAGTTACCGTGGTTTTTTTCCTGGCACTTATTTTTGTTTACTACAGAAACATCAAAACATTAAGAAAAAAACCAACCAAACAAAAAGTATCAGAACAAGAAAACCTGAGCACTGTAATTAAACCTTTAAGTAGAACCTAGAAAAAAAATTAAATCTGCTATATTAGAATGAATTTGTTGATTTTGCTAGATGCTCAGAGCTTTACAAATTAATTTCTAGGTGACCTCTTTTGTAGTAGTGGCCCAAAGAAATTATCACTTTACTCAAGACTTTGAAGATTTATCTGTTTAGATCAATTAAGATGCTACAGAGATTAATAAATACTTGCATAATCAGTGTAGACATTTATCTGAATGTCTACATGAAGAGATCATACAGTATTACGTAGCTCCGTAAGACATAGTGTTGGGAGTATGCATACCTATTATGAACCTCTAACTCTTGGAGAGCTATTTAAAGGCTGATACTACTCACAAGCAGGGTTCTTTCATTACTGAATGCAAGAAAACATTCCAGTGATTTTTGCTTGATTCTTCTTATCACTATTTCCTTTAAATTGCTGAATTTTAACTAGAAGAGAAGAACTAACTGTAGATTCATGTAGCACAACTATTAACTTACGTTCTTCTTGGTCTCAGTCTCTGATCACTGTATGGAATTAATGCTACCAGCTGATTTTCCTGCCCTGGAAACAAAAACATCCTTTCAGAATTTAAACAAAGAAAGAGTAAGTATTGTTGCAGTTACTTCAAACAAAGAGTGCTCATTATAACTTAATGGCACCAAAAAATAAACACTAAAGAGAAACATTTAAATTCCAGATAATGACCCAAGTAGAATACTACTGTAGCTTATCTCACTTTCTGAAGTAGAGTATGGCTTACACAACATGGAGAAGAAAAAACACTAAGCCCACAAAGACTAAAACAGCAACAAACACTGCCTCTGTGCTGCATACATGCACAGGAGGCAGTAAGCCTCTGGCACCATTTCAACAAGAAAAAGGGAGGTACCTAACAGCTTCCAGCTCTCTATGCCAGACCATATAGTCATAGGACAAAAACATTCAGAAGCTCAGGTACTGTGAACTGATCCAGAAGGCATTCTACATGTACTCTTCTGAAAAGCAGAAGTCAGGTTTGTTTAAAACAAACAAACCAAAAATCAAACAAAAAACAGTATGTATCAATTTGGGTGGCTTTGGCAACACAAGTTATACATACACTGCCTTCTGGAAATCACTAGTATATACAACCATTTCTTATGGGACTGAGCTGCAGCACCCTGGAAGTCAAAAAAATACCTATTGGAATTTCTCCAAGCAACAAGTTACTTCACCAGACAGCATTATTAAAAGACAGGTATCTTATAAAGAACACAAGCACAGATGAGTTGATGAAAATACATGGACTACATCTGCCTGTATAGCTTTTGCTATTTGCTGTAGAAGAAAATGGAATTGAGATTCATCCGTATGAGAACAGACAGACCTCAGGGCCAAGACAGATTTGCATTTTTTTTATGCCAAATGCAAAATTTGACCTGCATTATCACTTAGCTAGTCAACCACTTAGAAGTGATTCCTTGCTGAATCACTAAGCTGAGCAAAGCACACTAACTAAGCAGGTAGTAGTACGTGACATCAACCTTCTACAAAACCTCTACCAATTTAAAACAGATTTTCATCTCAGCCTCAATGAGGTATCTTCAACCTTTGAACAAAACAGCACAGTCCTACTTTTGTATTTTATCACATTGAAAAGCTAAAGCTGTCCAAGTAACAAAACAGTATTTAATGTGTTTATTATGCAGTTTAGCCATCATATCATGTGTTACAGTCTTCCCTATTAGTCATGCAGTCATTCTGTGAACACTCAAATTTTTCCCCTCTCCCCTCAAAATGTAAACACGATCTTCCCCCCCCACCCCGAAAGTACTGAGGAATAATTAAAAAGATAGCTCTCTCTATTCAAATAACTCATTTAAAGTTCTAGCTTTAATTACATTACTTCATTAGAATGTATGGACAACATGAATTTTTAATAGATACTGAAAAATGTTTAGCAAATTAACTCACATTTGTTTACGTATTACATCCAAGAATCCTATAGTCAAAGAAATTAGCTTTTGAAGATAGGAATCCCACTATTACTGCATTTTAGCTAGCACTATTTTGAGTAAAACTGGCTATTGATATTATCAAGTACTTCTAGCAAGCTAACGGAACAAACTTCCTTCTCTATTGTCTTTCTGTTAAGATAATTTTTAGTTGCATAGCTTTTCCACACTTCAAATTTGCTGAATTCAGAGGTACTCAAAGAATATAACATAGTATAAAGTTTAACAACTAAAGCACAAATCTTTTATGATATTTGCAACCATTTAAATATCCTGTGCCCCCTGCCTCTTATTCACAGGTGAGACAGAAGTACTTCTGAACTATACCAGAACCTAACCTGACTGAAGCACATGTATAGGGACAATATGGCAGACACCAGTCAATTTTCCCAAGTTGCTGGTCAAAATCAGTTCTGAGAGCTTCTACACCCAGTAGTCTATTTTGGATAAGGGTTCTGGAAAAAGCAAAGTAGTTCCAAACATGAAAACTTCTCATTAGTTTGTCTCCCCCATTGAATGAAAGATCTTACGGCTGAAGGAGAAGGCTGTGGCTTGGTACACCGCATTTGCCACTCTCTCCTTTTGCCCAGTTTCAGATATCCTGCATTCTCCTTTGAAAGGTCTCTTCCTAAATAGCTATTCAGGTGGCTTATCATAGAGAAGAGAAGCATAATAAAGTATAATGATTTATTAAAGGGAAAAGCAAAGGATGAAGGCAGCAAGCAAACAAAACGGTTAGGCATAAGGACTAATGTTGTGCAGCCTATTCCTTCCTGCTGCGGCCAGAGATCTCATGTATTTTCAACTGCCAGCTGGGGTCCTCTGCCTAGCAAGGACAGATGAGATAAAGGGAAGGTAAAGGAAACTGAGGGGCACTGGCAGCAGTTAGGGCAAGAAAATTCACTAAAAATTATCAGAGAAAAGATGTAGCACAGGTCTACTTTTCACTCTGTATTTGCAGCTATTTTTGCAGCGTTACATGTTGATTCAAGTAGTTTAAAATAGGTAGTTAAAAAAGATGCAATGTCACAAAATGTCACAAAAATAAAGGTTTGCAAATTCAACCTGCAAGGGCTAGGGTTATGTGCAAATTTAAAGCTGAGAAGCAAGGACTGCTGGCAGTGTACAGACAAGAGAAGATCCAACAGGTAACAGCCAAAGCTGACTCAAGTTGTTTCATTCATCAAGTGTAATCATAAGAAAATGCTTAGTGCTAAAAAGTCAAAAAGATGAAAAAACTTCATCTTGACTGGGAGAGCTATTTGTTATACTATATGTATAGTTACAACTGCACATGGTCATGAGGTAAATTTATAGGTTAAAAAAAGAAATAAAGAAAACTTACCTCGTGGAATTCTTCCTGTTCCCTGGCAAGTCGGGCACGTGACACTGTCTCTTCCTGTAAATTCCACATAGGGAAACTGCGATACATCTCCACATCTGCCATCTTCATTGTGCAATTCTGAGTGAACTAACCCATTCCTCATATTATCAGACACTGTGCCTCCATCATAGCCATCCTCCTTGCATGTATGCATAGGCAGGTGAGAAAGTGACTTTCCCATGTCTAAAATAAAAGTTAGAAGAATCTTTTCAGGGAGAAAAATTCAAACACAGCTTGCATTTATTTCTCCGCATCAGGTAACTCTGTTAGTCTACGGTCATTGCTCTGACAAGTCTCCTCTTGCTCTCTGTTCAGATCACTTAAGACCTGCAAAGCACTAAGGCCCTGTCAAGGTGGAGTCGTTCCCAAGCTGTAAGAACCTGAACTAACCGGGAGCTTTGTCCAGATCCTCCAATATGCACAGGCTGAAGTGGGATGGACAAGAGGCTTTTAAGTTAGAACTGTACAATCGCTGGCAAGAGGTTGCAACAGTCTAGCAATGCTTTTCAAAGGATTGTTATGGTACAGACTTTCACACAACACACTAATCTTTGTATATAAAAAAAATATTTCAAGACTGGGCTCTAGAAAGCAAGTTTGCAATTTTCAGTGCACACACTACAGACCCAATTCTAATAAGCTTTTTAGGTTGGACTTGTTCTAAGAACACAGTATCAGCTACTAGTTTCCAAGCCAGAAATACAGATCTCCAGGTGTCTAAACTGACAATTCACTTTAACACAAAAGAGGACTGATTGACAGGGAAGTCAAGGAAAAAAACAGAAGTTACTTTAACACAGCTGCTGCCTTGTTAAAAAAAAAGTATTAATCACAAAAGAATTTTTGCTACTTATGCAAATTTTAAAGTTTTCTCATTACTGTAGCCTTTCAGCCATGACACTGAGACTACCTTGAAATACAGAACACTTGAAACTAAAGGCTGCAATGAAGTGATGCAAGTGGAAATCTTCCTAATTTGCAACTGGTGGAAAACAAAATCAAAGTTAAAAAAAACCTGTACAGCAGCGGCAGTCAGTCGTCCAGCTCATCCCCACAGTGATGGTCACACAAGCACAATATTCATTCATTATATTGCCACAAAGGCTAGAAAAAGTAATTCAACAAATGCTAACGAGTCCCAATTACTGTTCCAGCAAATACACAGCATTATTTTATTAATTCAAGTCATTAAACCCTTACAAGAAGGAAAACCATTTATCCTTATGCTACCACAGCACTTTTTAAATATTCTAAGTTTGGGAGCATTCAATAATGCAAGTTGTTGACTTGCAAATTAAAACTACTGAGCTATTGAAAAAAAATTGACAATGTTGACGATTATTCCACATGGGGTTTTTGCTTACTGTTCTGCTCATAGCTGACCTACAGCCTTTAAGCTACGAGGCTTGAGTCTTGCAGCTTAGCCAATAGCTGTCACAGTTATAGGTCTGAAAGCTTAGGAATCAATCCCTGGTACTGTCGTGCTACAACTGTATTCAACTTATCTGCTCTATGGATGGTAGGCTCAGGCTATGTCTACATTAACAACTAAATACAGAACATGCAGCAACTCCATAGAAACAAACAATTACTGAGGATTCAACAACCACACTATACATGTTTCTGTGTGTTTATTTCATACTAGCTCTTATCTAGATTGACAACACCCACTCACAACTGAAGCACATGTTCTAGTTTTAGTTTCTTCCAAAAGGAAATGAGTATACACACTCCCAGATCACACTGTGACATGAACCAAAGCGGAGCAAGGATGACTTGGAACTCATTTCAAGAGCACACCCTTTCTT
Organism: Cariama cristata; assembly: GCF_000690535.1. Lineage (NCBI taxonomy): Eukaryota > Metazoa > Chordata > Aves > Cariamiformes > Cariamidae > Cariama > Cariama cristata. The sequence goes on along the minus strand of NW_009613027.1, from coordinate 814 downwards.
TAAATTAAAATACTAATGCAGATGTATCCTCCAATGCCAACTGTACCTCAGCTTCAATAATTACAATTTAATAGTGTTGTTCTACCAGAGACTTAGGAAAGACATGTCTCAGTTCACAAATGAGAAAACAGACAACCACCTTCAAGTGAAATGTGTTACTCCAACATGCTTGCCCCCCAACCAAGCACTGAACTTTATAACAGTTGATTAAAACTCAAGAACACTTTGTTCTTTTATGCAGCACTTATATGGTCAACAGCAGTAGTTCTGAGAATATACCATCTTCATTTGTGACAGCCTTTATAATGTCACCAAAGTCACAAACCCTACTTCCTTAACAGCTGTGCTTTGACCCAGTCTCTCCCTCGTAACTGATGTATACATTCCAGGGTCCTTGGACTTGTGTGGAATTTCCTGGAATTCTCAGTCTGTTAGAAAGAATTAGGTAAATTTAAAAACATTGTCATAAGCAGCTTTTGTTTACAACTACACCCGGCAGCTTGCTATAGCACTGGAGCATGACAGTACACAGACAAAACCCAGGCATACAGAACCACCACATCCTGAGTTACATGCAAGACTTAAGGAAAAAGCTTTTTTATTTATAAATTCAGTGAAACTTTATAAACTACATTGACATACCTCTCCTAACAGAGTAGCATTCTTACCTCTTATATGCAAATATATAAACTTGAGGTTACAAACCTACTTCTTTTTCAAAACAGCAAAAGATTTTTAAGTCCGACCATCTTCTGCTCTATCAGCTGTGCCTTAGTCACGGTCATCACAACCGCCTCCAAGAGAGGCTGCGGCA
>NW_009613026.1:0-3877 GCF_000690535.1 Cariama cristata | reverse complement strand
GACCTCAAGTCACGACACGGGTCTTAAACCCTCACCCTAAAGCAAGTTTGCTTTGTGCTCTGAGCTCAAGGCTCCCGGGTGCCCCCCAATTTGCAGCATCCCTGCGAGGTCCAAAGGACCGGCTCCAAGGAGCATCCCAGTGTGGGGTCACCCCCCCGGGTCCCTGTGTCCCCAGCGTGGGGCTGCAGCTTGGGCTGGCTGGGACGGTGTCCTGCTTGTCAGGCAGCTTTGCAGACGAGGGGTCCGGGCGCTGCAGGTCCCGACATGCGGGGCCGTGCAGGGCCGGGGGTCCCGGTTGGACCGGAGCAGCAGGTGGGGATGCACCGGGCAGCCTGATGCTGCTCCGCACAGGCACTGCTGGTTTTTCACTTAGCAGCAGAGAGTAACCCCAAAACTGCAGCGGATTCAGCCAGATGAGCAGAGGCAGCGCAGGGGATTTTTCAGCAGCTTTATTTGTGTGTGCCCCAATACCTGGGAGCTGGGTGCAGCCTTACCTGGGCGCTTCTAAATCACTGCCGTGTGGGCAGGTGAGTGAGGACAGGACCACGTCCCTCCGACCAACATCCCCAGGGCTGTCACATCGCTCCAACAGCGTAATTCCCCTCTAGCAAAGAGTGCAGAGATTTTTAGGGCTTGGCCTCTTGACTTTTGCACACCACATCTCACCCAGCAAGATGCTGTCTCCAGAGAAATCACGCTATAGCATCGCTATAGGAGAGGAGCAAGAGGCCGTTGGCCCAGGGAGCATCGTTTTGGGCTCACGGCCGCGCTGGGTACCCAAAGACGCGTGTCTTCACCCAGCCTGGGAGTCCTGGTGCATCAAGGGGATCTTCTGCCGGTCGCTTCTCTTCTCTGCCTCTAAAGTACTTACCTTCTCCTGCAAAGGAGAGGTAGCTTCATTTAAAGACTAATTATCATTAATCTGTTGCCAAAGGAAGCTTAAAAGCATGAGCCAATTACACATGTTAACGTGCTTTGGGTAACGAGCGGCCGAAGGGTGTAATTAGAGCCTGTCTGCGGTGTGGACACCGGGCATGGGATGGTATTTCTGGCCGAGGCCGGTCCCGTCGGCCGCATCTGCCGGTGTCGGTAACGGCGGGTCCGCACGGCCAAAGCCAGGTCGGTGTGGCAGAGGAGAGGGCAGGAGCCCCACGAACGCTACCTAGAGAGAGTCACCAAAGGGTAGAGGAAAAAAACCCAACAAATTCCATTTTTTGTGGTAAAACGAGCAAAACTTGGCAGCTGTGGTACCAGCTCTGTAGGTGGGTTTGTTACACCAGAGCAATACTTTGCATCACTATTTCAGCGTGATAATGATGGGGGGTTGATGCCTTTGTAGGTCGCGGCAGCCCCAGGTCAGACAGACGGGCAGTGCCCGGACCGATGCTCTCTGCCAGGGAGGCATCCCTGCACCACCCGCCCCGGTGCCCATCGTCAGGCGGTCACACTTGGGGCTCTGGGTGCTTTGGCCTCTCCCGGCGATGCAGGAGAAACCCCTGGGAGGCGGAGGGTGGCTCTGACCATGAGCCAGCTTGGCTTCAGGCTGCGGACGGTGCCCACCAGCCTCCGTCTGTCTCCCACGGACCTTCCCTTCTCACACCCAGGCTAACAAAGTCCTGGGCTCGTCTATCGCAGGGGTAAACTTTGGCTTTTTCTCGCCAGCCCGGACACACACAGGAGCTGCTGCTAGAGATGAAAATTGTCCTGCTAGAAGTCGAGGGAAGAGTTAAGCTCGGTCAGCATGACTGTGATTTTCAGTGCAAGTTCCTCTTCCCATTTCAGGAATCAGAGGGGAAAAAAAGTTGCACCATTTAGTAAAACCCCAGTTGAGCATCAGCACTGGGGCTCAGCCCTTTGGGGTGGTGGGTGCGTGAAGATGTGGGCACCCCAGCCCCTGTCCGCCCCATCACCCCAAGCCGGTTTCTAGCATTGCCCTTTCCTTGGTCTCCCTTCCAGATGTCCTTCCACTTCTCGGACACGGCAGTGCTGCTCTTTGACTTCTGGAGCATCCACACTCCGGCAGGTACGCTGCCAGCCCCAGCCCAACCCTGAGACACCCGTCCGTCTGTCCGTCCATCCACCACCAGCTGTGCTTTCCACCTGGGAAAAGGATGCGGGGCCGAGAAGCCAACAGGAGCTTTGCGTTTTGGGCAGGAGCAGTGTTAGCGATGGGCTGGGAGGGGGCAGAGCAGGGCCCCCACCCCGCATTAACCCTGGGGCATGTTCTGCCTGGGGGGTCGGGGCAGAGCTGTGATGGGCTCCACGCACCTCTCGCCCCAGCGCTCGGAGGGCACTGTCTGGTTTTGGCTGACCCTCTCCTACCCTGGTGAGCAGTGCTGTGCCCTGGGAATGCCCCGGGCAGGGGTCGACCCTCCCAAGCCGAGAGCAGCAGGCAGGGAGGTGAGGGAAGCATCACCCCGGGCTCAGGCCTGCCAGTACCCCCCAGGTCACTCAGCGATAGCTCAACTTCCCATTTTCTTTTACACTTTTTTTTTTTTTAAAGTTATTCTTCCAGCATCATATTTTAACCCCTGCATTTTTGTAGAGTCGATGCAAAGATGCTCAGTTTTTTTCCAGGCAACCCTATCCAAAAAAATACTCCCTAGGAATTTAGACTTGGGGGGGCTTGGGCTAAACACACCATTCCCCAACGCTTCGCAAACCCGCTGCATCTCGCTCCAGCCCAACCCGAACCCCAGGACCCCTCCGACCCCTCCACCTTATCCCCCGAGCGCTGTCTTTCTCCCGCAGGGATGGCCCTCTCCGTGCTGGTGGTCCTGCTGCTGTCGATGCTTTATGAAACCATCAAGGTGGGCAAAGCCGTGCTGCTGCGACGGGCGCTGCTGGCTCTGCCTCGCACCCTCAGCCGGGAGTCACTGGTGGAGCCGGAGGAGGAGGAGGAGGAGGAGGGGGGCACCAGCCCTGCGCAGGGCAGGTACCGCAGGGCCCCCCCTTTGCACCCATCCGATGGTGGGGGGTCAGGGATGGGTGTAGGGCCCTTGGACCAGCACAGGTGGGGAGAAAGGCTGTAACGAGGCAGCGGCGGAGTAATGGGCTCCTAGGAAAAGGGGTATGTGTACAGCCTTTGGAGGTGGCCCCGGGGGTATCCTGGCCCCTGCAGGTACTTTGGGAGGTGTCTGGGGTGTTTGTCAGCTCTCGTAAATGGTCACATTCGCCCCGGAGCCATCGTGGGTGCAGGAGGGTCCTTGTGGTTTGGGGATGGGCATAAGCAGCGGCTCAGGCACCCCAGCAAGGCTGGTCCGGGCGTTTCCTTCCCAGCACAAGCCATTGGAGCCAAACCCTGGGTTCTTCCTCTTGCATTTAATCCCAGACCACACCTGAGGCTGCTCTTACTGCCAACCTCTTAATAACATCCTCCCCATTCCTTTGGAGCGGGATTTCCCCCTGCACTGCTGTTTGCAGCCTCCATCCTTCTCCCCACTCCCCAAATCCATCTCTGGCCGTTCTGGGATGCTGGCGGCAGAGGGGAGAAGCCAGCTGGCCCCAGCCCCTCGCTGATGGGATATCCCATCTTCTTCCACAGATGGTTTCGATACCACCTTGGCCAGGCGCTGTTACATGTGGTGCAGGTGGCGCTGGGCTACATGGTGATGCTGGCCGTCATGTCCTACAACGCCTGGATCTTCCTCGGGGCCATCGCGGGCTCCACACTGAACTATTTTGTGATGTACCCCCTGCTCGGTCGGGGCTAGGCATCCCCCCCACCCCGGGATGGTGGGCGATGTGCTCCACGCCTCCTGCTACTTTATCTGGAATAGCTGCTGTCACTTCTGCTGGGTCTGTCCTTGTCCCCGCGCTGTGTGGGACGCAGCACCCCAGGGACCCACTGCAGGGACCCTCGGCGCTGGCCCAGCTC
>NW_009613025.1:320-1191 GCF_000690535.1 Cariama cristata | reverse complement strand
AGGACGAGGGGCTCCGCGGGCTTGGTCGGCGGGCGCACCGTCACCATCAGCACCTTGGAGGTGACGGCCAGGGGGGTCCTGCAGGGAGGGGACACTGGTTGTCACAGGGCTGGGGGGACACGGCACGGGGGACAGCGGGCAGCCCCACTCACCTGGGTGGGGGCAGGATGAGGCCCAGCGTGCGGTACAGCACGGCCCCGATGACAAAGTGGGACGACTCATCCGTTTCTGCAGAGAGAGGGGAAGGGAGAGCGGCGCCGTGATCCAGTGCCCGGCGCGCGCGTGGGCTCAGCAAGCACACACGTACACGTGAGAGCCCACACGTCTGCCCCCGACACGCGTGAGGGAATACGCAACCCCTCCCCGCCACAGGCACGGCACACGCGGGCACACGCAGGCACGGGGGCTGGCAGGGGGCTGCCTGCACGCTCACACATGTGCACTCCCAGATGTGCCCACCCACACAGCTGTACCCCCAGATGTGCACTCTCACACATGCACAGCCCCAGACATGCAAGCTCACACATGTTCCAATGCACACACATGCACGTTCCTGGATATGCACGCTCACACATGTGTGCGAATGTGCACTGCACCACATGGGCATGCTCCATGTGCACACATGTGCACTGCACCAGATGTGCACTCACACATGTGTACACACATGCACGCTCCCAGATGGCCATGCTAACGCATGTGCACAACAAAAGATGTTCACTCATGTACATGCACACATGCATGTTCCCAGATGTGCACGCTCACACATGTGCACGCAAGAGCACAGCACCAGATGTTCACTCACGCGTTCACATACATGCACACTCCCAGATGCGCACGCGCACACATGTGCACTCACACGTGCATGCTCACA
>NW_009613025.1:0-207 GCF_000690535.1 Cariama cristata | reverse complement strand
GGGCCCCAGCCCTGCCTCACCGGCGGAGGCCAGGCTGAGCACCTCCCTGGGGATGAAGAGCTTGTCCTCCGAGCTGCGGGCCCAATCCTTCATGCCCCGGCGCCCCTTCATGGGGAAGTTGATGTCGCTGGAGACGGCGGAGACGGGCTCTCTCTGGATGCTGATCACTGCCAGGGCAGAGCGGGTGTCACCGGCCACCTCCCTGCG
>NW_009613024.1:0-1051 GCF_000690535.1 Cariama cristata | reverse complement strand
GTGCTCCGGCCACCGTATCCCGACAGAGGCTTCCCCGGGCCGGCACCGGGACGTACGTCCTTTCGGGCAGGGACAAGGGCCGAGTGCCCCCACGCTCCCCCAACAGCCCATGATGGAAGCACATTCAATGCCATTATTAAATGATTCAGTGCATTTTCTGCCTCTTAAAGTACTTAATATACGTGCCTGTGTGATTCATTATTATTATCTAATAAAAGATTATCTGACTCACTTTCATGTTTTCTCCAATTACAAATTGAAATTGTTCCCACTATGACCTTGCAGCTGCTAGATTTTCTAAAATTAGCCATAATGATGCATTTTACTAAGATAATTAATTAGCTAAACTGAGAAAATTGAGTAGTAGAACTGCTTCACATGCTGCTAATTATCTTTTATTATGTCATCTTTACATGCAAATAAAGAAATATTGTGATTATTTTAAATACTGTTTTCATTAGCTAATATACTTGTTAGCATAGCAATGTCTCGATTCTTCCTCGGCAGTAAGAGCCCTTGGGGACTCTGCTGCTTATTGACTGCAGGACTCTTCCTTTCAGATTAAGAAAATATAGTTACGATCCAAATTAGGTTTATTTTGCCGATTTATTTAAATGGCAACAACGGCCAGCAGGTGGGAGGGTGTTGGAGACGGCAGGAGAGCTGGGAGCACCCAGGGCTCCTGCAGAAGGTTGGGGGGCTCCTGGGCGGGGGGAGAGGGCGGGACAGGGGTGCTGCCGTCCCAGACTCCTCTTCCCTTGGGGCCCTCCTTGCTTAGGATGTGCCCCATGACCCCGAGCTCCAGTCCGGCCATCCCGGAGTGCCCAGCCCAGCTCTGGGCACCTTGGGGGGGGTCTGGGAGCGGCTGGGTGGGCGCAGTGCTGTGCAGAAACCCTTCTTGTTGGACACCAGCCACGCGGCCGTGGGCGCTTCGGGGCAGCAGCATCGGTGCAGTGGGGAGCCTCATGTCCCCCTGATTCTATCAGAGGTTTCCTGCTCCAAGAGCCAGCTGGTTGTCAGGAGCCAGTGTGGGATGTCGAGACGCCTCCAT
>NW_009613023.1:19415-19656 GCF_000690535.1 Cariama cristata | reverse complement strand
GTCCTTCCCATGGACTGCAGTTCTTCACGGATGACTCCAGCATGGGTCCCTTCCCCAGGGTGCAGCCCTTCAGGCACAGACGGCTCCAGCCTGTGTGCCCCGCGGGATCACAAGCCCACCCAGCAAACCTGCTCCAGCCTGGGCTCCTCTCTCCATGGGGCAACAGGGCCTGACAGGAGCCCGCTCCAGTGCGGGCTTCCCACGGGGTCCCCGCCCCCTTCGGGTATCCCCCTGCTCCGGC
>NW_009613023.1:0-19328 GCF_000690535.1 Cariama cristata | reverse complement strand
ATCTCTGCGCCGGGCCTGCAGCCCCTCCTCCTCCTGCTGCACTCACCGGGGGGCTGCAGGGCTGTTGCTCTCACACATTCTCACTCCTCTCCTGTTGTTGTGCAGGGTTTTTTCCCCCCCTTCTTAATTCTGTTATCCCAGAGGCGCTACCCCCATTGCTGATGGGCTCAACCTTGGCCAGTGGCAGGTCCATCTTGGAGCCGGCTGGCATTGGCTCCATCGGACATTGGGGAAGCTTCCAGCAGAGCTTCTCACAGAAGCCACGCCTGTAGCCCCCCGCTACCAAAACCTTGCCATGCAAACTCGATACAGTTGCTGCAGCTAGCTTACAAGTTGATGCAGACTGAAGTCCCATCCTACCGATTAGTGATAAATGTCATAGGTCATTTGTTTCACCTATATCCTTATGTACAGAATGTTTTTAAAAGAAATCGTAATTATCCTTCCTTTCAAAAACATACGGACTTTAAGAGTAGAATCATGTGAGCAAGTCTAGAAGGCGATAGGAACCAAACTGAAAGTCCACCTGACCATCAAATCAAAGCCGGCCATTTTGCTGCAGTAAAAACACCTTAAGGTCCACATTGAGTTTTTTCAAAGGATGATCCAAAGGTGTGGATGATCCCACGTGTGCAAAGTATCATTTGAGATCGCTCTGATTCAAAGGGACATGCCATATTTTTGTCTTTACTGTCTGTGAACCAAACCACACAGCTGCATACACATACACCCCCACATGAAGACATACACACATAAATATGCATACATTATATTTTCGTTCTAGTTGTTTGGGTTTTTTTAATGGATCCTACTGAAAACAAACCAGGACAGTGTCTATGGGTGGGAATGATGTTAAGCTACATCACTTAAAGCACTACTCCAAAGTGCTTAGACCGTGTGCTGTGGTAAAGTCAGTCAGAGTCTCTTAAGGAGTTACCTTCCATCAGCTGGAAGTTACCAACTTTCAGCTGAAACACAGTAATTGAGTGCACATACACTCTCATTTTGCAATTTATGATGGCTATGTTTGCTTTACTGCTGGGATGGAAAAGTGTGCCCACATGGTCATCTTATCTCAGCTTACAGGCCTATAAATCCTAGCACAAGGTGTGTAATTACTAACTTGATTGTTAGTGATCATGGGGACATTTTCCAAGAATTAAATTTAGATAGATATCCCTCTTAAGTTCACTGCCTCTTTTTGCTAGAGGAACATCTTAATTTTCTGAAATATTTTGGGGGGAAATCAAGGAAAATTGGCTATTTTTATTGGCTCTAATCTTGAAAACACAGAATTTCTAATAATTTCTAATACTCAAGGAGGTTTCTTATATGAGAAGAGTTTAAAAAAAAATCAGCAGTGTAAATCTAGACCTACCACTTCTGGAGTGGGAGGATCTCAATTTGAGAGTAATGTAAGAATGTAGGCGAAAGAAAAGATGCAGATGGGGTGCTGCTAAGAAACCATAGACAGAGTGAGGAAAAAAAAATCAGGTGCAAGTAATGAATGACAGAAATACAATCCTGTCACCTTTGTCTGGACATCAACATTTTTGAAGGATGTCCAAACCTACTCCTAAAGCAAAGTCAGTTTGAGAAACGAAAGGAGTATCTTCTATTCCAGGTTTAATTTCCCAGTAACTGGCAATACCTACAGGCATTGCTATCTAATATCTGACAGCATCTAGCATCTAAATATGATAGATAAGAGCCTGGCAGACAGGCAGGGGACTCCCTCCCTCTGTTTATTCATGTGAAATTGGGAGGAGAGAAAAACCTCCACAGGATTTCTGACCCGCTCTTTCAGCTCCACCCCTGTCAAAAGCTGAAACTAATGAGCTGGAAATAGGAAATGTGCAAAATAACTGACACTTCCCTATCTGAACTGCATTCCTTAAGAGTTGTTTTTTTTATTATTAGATAAATGCTTTGACATGTGTATTTATGTGAAGTCTGAATGTGATTTAGATACCAACTACCTGCTGAGCTAAGAATATTTGCTTCCTACTTAAACCAATATGTTTATTTAAGGGATCTTTAAGTTTCAAAATGCCCTTGGCTTCCAGCTCCGTAAATGGGTAACCTTTGTATGTGGAATGCATTGTGCACTCCATTTGTTATTAACACAAAGTAATATTTTCCTTTTGCTCTGCTCAGTTCTTTTCTTTAGGAGTCCTTTTACTGTAGCAGACTCATGTGAAAAATGTGCATATGCATGTTTGGAAAAGGATGGAAAAGGCTGATTCTCAGCGCTTCTGCTTAGAGATGTCCACCAATCTTGCTCAAATAGCAAACAAAGGGTCTTTGTTGCACTTGCAATGAAGTATTTTGAGAGGTAGGACATTTCATTTGTTATATGTTTTTGTGCACAGCACAATAGGGCTAGAAGTTGTGGATGTTGCTTTGATATAAAGAATAAATGGCAATGTCAGTGTGCAGACAAAACAATTTAATTCATGATTTTTACTTTAAAAGGCCTCATAACTGAGCTCTGTACTTTCATGGGTGAATTCCTTGACCCTCTACTCCTTGATTATTCATGTTTAACTCAGGTATGGCTTTGCTCAAGTGAAGTTTTTTTTGAAATCAATGAAAAATTTGTGTAAAAATATACAGGCTTGGCTCCAAATGCAAAAATTGTTTATTTTTACATTGAAGAATAAAGTCCTATTTTCAGGTCTTCTGATCAGAAAATGTTTGGAAAGCAGCCAGCAGTTAGAAGGCATGGTCATGATTTGAAATTTCCAGCCAAAATCAGGACACTTTTTTCATGAAAATTCATCTTGTAAATAAAACCATCAATGTAATGCAGGCTAATCCCTTCTAGAATGAAGTCCTCTGAATGCAGATGCATATAACAGGATATTTGGGTTCCTGTCAGCAACATCACTGACACATGTGCTTGAAGGCTTTCACTTAATGTATAGAAGAGGCCAGCAATCTGCAATGCAAAGTTTTGAAGGCAATTACTCTTTCTTTTTAATTTGAGCCCACATTCAATTAAGTGGAGATGAATTGCTCACATCCTTTCAGCCAATTAGTCACAGGCTTAAGTTTTTGTTTCGTTTGTGCTTCTTCCCCTCTCATCTCCACTCCCCCAAGAAATATTCAGTCCTTGGACTCCTTAACGAACATAACCCAAACTGTCAAAACAAGTTTCTGGGTGTTAAGCTTCCAGACAGCAAGCTCTAAGCATCAGGTCCACAGCAAAGCAGGTGCACTCTTTGGAAAACAGACAGCATTTAGGTTTGGGATCCATTCTTGCCGGCAAACCACACCACAGCCTTGGGGTGACAGAAAGTAGCGTGGCAGCGAGCAGGATCTTTGTACTGAGGACACAACGGCATTCACAGCTGAGCTGAATCAGATTGAAAAGGAACTGTCAAGTGCTGTGCGTGCCATAATTAACCTTTTTCAGGTTTCCTTCCCATTTTTTAACCAAGCTTCCTCACAGGCTATTATGCCCTAAAGCCCATAATGATATAAAGCTGTGATGATGGAGCGCTGACCTCTCCGCTATGCTTGGATCTGACCCATAATATTTTGAGCAGTGGAGATCTGAGCATTTGCTAATATTTTCATACCTTTGTGAGAAGGGAAAAAAGAAAAACCTTCTTGACTTGTCTGTTACATATTTCCACAACAATGAATGTTAAATGATATTTATTGGGGTGGGGGTGGAGTTCCAAGGCTCATTTTTAATATAATGGTTAGTATAATAATTCTTTGAAACTGTTCCCCTGTGGTGAAATAATGAAAAGTAACTGAAAAGAGCTGCAAGTGCAACTCCTGAGTGAAGGATTATTTTAAAGTATTCCTCTCCTTCTGATAGCTTCAAATATTTGTATAATAGAATTTGTTGCCCTGCCTAGAGTTATAAATTATAAACTTAGCTATAGCAGTATCGCTGAATAAAAGCCCTTAGCCTTTATGTACTGAGTCCACAGAAACAGCATGATATTGAGCAGGACATTGGTAAAAGGTACTCATTCTAAAGCAAATATTTCAGTGGTATCTGAAACCATAAACTGATTAAAAAGATTATTTGGAAAGATTTTATCTAGAAGGATTAAAAAAAAAAAGTGAGAGGTGAATCAATTTTAGTTTTTTTTCTTCTTAAGTTTTATAAAAGAAAAAAAAAAAGACAACCTGGATGACATGGCAAGGTCCTTAAGTACATACGTGATTGTAAGTCACTAATTCCAGTGAGTCAAATCACATACTTAAAGTTAGCTGAATTGCTTTGCTGAATTGGACCTAGAAAGTTCAAACACTTTAAAAACTCAGATCTAGCCAAAAAGAACACTTTAAAATAGTATTTCAAAGTGAACAGAAATGCTAATCTGTCCATTGGGGTTTTACTGTTGTTTATAATGTAATAGTTAATAATACTTGATTAAAAAATTAGCATTTGTCATTATAGTCTTGAAATTCACACAAACTGTTTGTCAAAGCCATTATTGCTCCTCTGTAATAAACTGTTAGTTTTGTAACAATTCCATTCTCTTAAGCCTTTTGTGTAAGGCCAGTTCAGAAAAACACTGCCATAATCACGTCACATCACTTTTTAAATCACTTCCCTGACTCCTTTTACCACTACATGAAATAAAACTACTAGTTTTTATCCTGAGCTTGAGCACATACTGAACTTCACATATGTGAGTAATCATATGCATAGGGCCATTCACATCCACATGGTTTTGCAAGTCTAGAGTGTCAGCTATTCGTTAACTCCTGACCTCACTTTGTGGCTCACCCTGCACTATTCCCCAGCCTTCCTCTTGGTTCCTTGCGTGCAGGCTGTCCACCCAGAATTAGCTGGGAAAAGCACTCTTATAAAATTCTTTCTTTGAACCCACTCTTAACACAATCCTTGTATGAAACTGCCAGCTAATAATGTCTAAATAAATGGCCAGGAGGAAATCAGGGGTGAAGTCTTAGTTCCACTTAATTTACCAGGGCATCCACATCACTGTCACAAAGATTTTCTTCTTCATCTTATTGTCTTTTGTATGTGTGTATTTTAATTCCTCTGCCCACTCCCAGCCCCCCAGTCTTCTTTTCATTTTAATTGTTTTTACACCCACTTGTTATATCTAGATGCATTCAGCATGGTTGAAACTGACTGTATTAGGTCCTTTCATGTCTTTCCCTTTCCCTGATGGATTTAATCATAAATAGCTATTTCAGAGAATATTTTCCCTAAGAAATGCACATCTAAGGATAATTTTGTGGCTTTTGATAAAGGGACATTGCTGTGAGCTGTAAAGGTTTCATGAAATCAGGAGGGCTGACAGCAAAGTCCTTTGTTTTATTGCAAATATCTAAGACCACATAACTGATATATGGCTGGCTTCACATATGGCTTGTCTTTCTTGCCAAGTCTACTGGAAGACAAGAAGACTGATCCAAGAGTTATTTTTTGCATGTGCTTGGAAGTCCTGATTGCAGATTCCTCCTACAGTAGGGGGACACTATTTCAGTATCAGTTTTATTGCACCATGCAGAGATTTTACATCTTTAACTCTATGTGCTGAGGCTGGCTTTAAAGCAGTAATAATAATTACCAAAAAAAAAAAAAAAAAAAAAAAAAAAAGAAGAGCCAAGTCAAACAGTTAAAGTATTTATTCTGCTTTTACTGTTAAGGGCAAAACTTCCATTCATTTAAAAAGGACTGAGATTCCACTACAGTCCCTGAAGGCAGTTAAAAACGACAACTTAGTTTGATAATGCTCTCTTTAAACTGGATGTATTACAATTTTCTGTGCTTTGCCCTCCCCCTTGGCCCCATGAGCACACCTCCTGGGTCATCCCAGTAGTGAAACCCAGGCAATGGCGAAGATCTGAGGGACATTAATTCCCGCTGACAGCTCACGTTCTTAATACAGGAGGCTGCTTCCATTGTTCTGAGAAGAGCTTTTCTGTGTTACCCACAATGCGATAGCTGTTTGCTGCTTCTTCAGGTCTGGACTGCACAATCATAATTTGGGAAATGAAGCAGTTCTGTCATGTTTTTTTCCTCCTGGTTGCTGTTGGTTTCATTTTCATTGTTGTTTTACTGCACCTGCACTGCTGAGTGAATTTTGTTAATGTAGTCTTGGTAGCAATTGCTTTGAGGCTGTTGTGTCAAAGTATGAGGTAAGAGAAAGAAAAAGAAAGATCTGTGATCCAACAAATAACACAGAACTGTAAAAAAAAAAAAATCCAAAGAAGATAATTTATTTCTTACAGTCAGAGTCCAAAGCAGAGTTTGTTGCGTTTGCATCCTGTTGTCTTTACTGCTGCATGAATATGAGACAGACTCGGAAAGATTTGATTAGATTTTAAAGAGTTTTCATTGGATTGGTGGAAATCTCACTGATGTGAACTCCTTAGCCACTCTTCGAACATCCCACATGGGTCAGTGTTCCTAAAATGCTGAGCACCCTTCCTAGCGCCCATCTGTTGGAACAGCTACACAGACAAAAATGCATGCAATATCCATTTTTTGCTTCCTTTCACTGATGGAAAAGTGAGATTTGCCCTACATCATATAGGGATGCTTCTAGTTCCGAGAAGTCATCTACTCCAGTGGCTGTACGCTGTGGTCCTGAAGGAAATGACATAGACACGTTGCAACTCTGACTGCTTCATAGAGTTTCTTTGCTGTTAGTTTTGTACTAACACAGGATAAGAAAGCTCTAAGAAATGCATGACTATTAAGAATAGTGCTTGTTTGCCCATCTGGGGAGTGAAAGCATCAAAACCTTTTACGATCATGTGTTTGAAGGCACACATGATTCAGGTTTCTGCAATGCACGACTATTAAGAATAGTGCTTGTTTGCCCATCTGGGGAGTGAAAGCATCAAAACCTTTTACGATCATGTCTTTGAAGGCACACGATTCAGGTTTCTGCTTTCATAAACAGCACTGTGCCACAGTCAAGGCTCCTGTAGTGTAACCTAAAGACTTCATGTCACTGGTGCAAAAGGCCCTAATGTCAGTGGCAGAGCTGGCAGCAGAAGTCCAGAGCCCAAAACACCTTTCATCAAATTTAAACACAGAATTATACATGAAAATAGAGATTTATTTTATTCTTTTTTAATGGAGAAAGTTACAAGAGGAAAGAGGCACACACACAGAAGAAGAAGAGAGAGAGAGTGAAGCTGACACTAACTGCTATCACATGCAAACAGGAGCAGCAGGAAACACAGAAGACACTTAATGTCAACTGCTGTGGAAAAAGAAAACTACAGCCACTCTTGAAGAGGAGGACGTACAGTTATACTTGGCAACTGCTATGAGAATTGCTAATATGTGTAGCTGGCTGAGACAAGAATGAACCATCTTGTTGGCACCTTTTCTGTCATGGAAACCAATAGAAGCCAATATAAGATGGATTAAGGGGACTTAAATTACAAAAAAAACCCTAACCAACAACGTCCACAAAAAAACCCACAACAACCACAATAAGCTTTTTTTTTAAAAAAATGCAGAAACAATAATTCAGAGACATATTAAATGAAATTTCTCATTTAAAGGTGGGTGTCTCAGTGGAGGAAGACTAAAGGACAGAGATTTTCTTGACTGCACAGCCCAGCAGATAGGAAAGCCAGTGGAGTGCTCTGTCAGACAGAATACCTGGATCTCTGCTGTCACATCCTCATTTTGGGGAAGAAGTTAATAACTTCCTTGCCAGCATTTCACTGAAAACAGCTCCAGTCAGAAGATGTTCTGTGTATTGGTTGCTTAGGAAGGACAGAACACCTTCCCGAGATTACCTTGTACATGATTTATTAATTATTATTATTTCTGCAGAGTTGGATCCAGGAATTTTTTGGCAAAGGTAGGAATGGGACTTACAGTAAAACAAGGCTCTTGGGATAGAAAGGAAAAGGTTGTGTACTGAAAAAAACCCCTTTTACTACCTCACCAAAAGAGTTTGGTGCAAAGAGCCTACATTAAATAAGGGCAGGTGGTTAGTACGTAATTATGTTCTTAAAGGAATTTTGGTTTGGTCCTACCTTCCACTCATACCCCCTCCCCAAATGTCAATTATGTCTGTATTTTTGGAGAATGATGCTTATTTCATTTGATTAGACTTGGAATAAGTAAATTGATATTGCATCGTTGTTGATTTTTTCCCCTTTTTAATTTGAATGCCTTATAAAGTATTACATGTTATAGTTCATTAGGTTCTCATTGATTGGACACTTATTAGCTTCCTAAGCCTGTTTCATTGTTCTGCTGCTGTGCTTTCACCATTTGGTATTCGGCACTCTGCATAATGAATAAATTACAGTTGAGAAAACGGACATCACCATATGGGGGTAATTTGTACTTTGACAGAAGGACAGGCTCCTGGACTGGTCCTAAAGGGAAGCTCTGCAATCTTCGAAAATCCCTCTAATTTTTTCAATTATTTACTTTCAAAAGGCCTTTCCCATCCCCAGTGTATGCAGATAGGAGCTTTGAATAGCAGCAAGCTGAGGACCAGGCATAAAAGTTCTAATTTTAATTGCAGGGCTTCTTAGATGCAGATGAGACAGTATATACACTGATTAACACCTTCATGGCTAAGGGTACTTGTAGGCACTCTGGCCTCTTGGAATCCTATGATTATGTGGGCTATTTTAAACTTTGGGTAGTTCATGTTCCTTGCATACTGTCAGAGAAAATGGGAAATAAATTTTGGAAAGCTAAATTTAACATTGGTACTGACATGTAGCTGCTATTTGGTCATGCAGTCACACATTTTTCTGCAAGAGAAAAGAACAATGTAATCTTAAAAACTAAAATATTTTACTTATGTTGGGATTAATATAGAGAAAATATGTACTCCCTTCCGCATAGTTATATCATGAAGTCCTTTCCATAGATAAAAATCCCACCTTCAGAAAAGCAGACAGAAAACCATGGTCAAGCTTGGAATTCATAGCCCAGCCCTGGAAAAGATCACACACAGTGACTCTAAGTAGACATCTTGCTTTTATTTGCCCTTTCCTCACTTGGTCAGGGCACTTGAAGCTGCCTGTTCAGTCATGATTAGACCTGTTCAAGTTCTAAAACAGTGCCTTTAGAAAGGGGATTTAGCAAGATTTTAAATAAAATCTTTCTCATAATAATTTCTAAACTTGTTTGAAATGTTTTTTCTTACTCAAAGTGTCTTCATTTTGTGTAGTTCTGACACTGTCTTCCTAGTTAACATACTGACGATAAAAATAAATAGTGAGCTAAAATATCTGAGCTACTACATATCAAGCAAGTTTTCACACCAGCTACTTCATGACATCAGAGATATATACTTTAGAGGAAAACCTCCTTTACCTATAGGATGATCTCATGTTTTTATCTAACGTACTTGGCATGCTAAAGATAGCTTTCCGCTTTTCTTTGTGGTTTTCTTCCAGCTTGGAAGTGGGTCCCAAGTTCCTTCTCACCTGGTGATGTCCCAGATGGTCTCACATGCAGCCACCCTTACCTCCTACGATGACAAACCAGACTCTTTCATGAACGTGCAACTGGTAAAATTTGAACTCCAGACTTTGTTTTAGGGATGTATCTTAGCTAATTTTGACTACTGAGTCTCAATATAGAATGAGAAAACGGCGCTGAAGAATGAAGACACCCATTCAACCTTTAAGTTCCTTGCAACTTGTTCAGATCAGTTGCCCCATCCATGGGAGAAAAGTTGTGCAACAGTCTTATTTCTTTTTGCCCTTCCACTACCCAGACCACCAGCAACAAGAAATTGGCAAAGTAAGTCTGTGAGAGGAATTGCTTTAGCTCTTCACATAAGCAAGAAGAAATTCTCAGAAATTAAGAACTGAAGTGTTTAATTGCCATCTTTTAAACATGGGATAATCCAGATTGACCCTAAGTGTTAACACCACTGGAGCTTGATCAGAGAGAGCAAAGCAAGCAACCCATATTCATATCCATAAGCTCTGGGTGTAATCCACTGCATAGTGAAACAGAATCTATTCAAGACTGACATAAATGACAGCAGGGAAAAAGCAGAAATACATATTTCCAGCCAGACTGGCCACTCTCCAGGCATTTAGTAGCTGATGTTCTATGCCTAATACCTCATTTACTACCCTTTGGTTATTGGCAAACATTGATGATTACTTGTATTTCATGGTTCTGACTGAATTGTCTTCCCAGGTAAACAATAAGCTTAAAAATGCACAGTAAATAGGAGGAAAAACACACAGGACAGTATGGGAGGCATGGAGTCCTACAGGAGTGTTCTGGATCCAAATTCTTTGTCAGTTGGTGCATCTTCTCAGTCACTCTTCCAAAGATCTCCCATTTGCTGACTAGTGGATTAAGGGCCGGTTCTGTAGTTTAACAACCTCACTAAATGCTATGGATATCAAAGTTATAGGCTGTAATGGCGCAGTAGATCTATACCAGAGGCTGTAGACAGACTCTGAGAAGCTGATCATGAGCCTTCTGGTCAGAAACAAAGAGCAAGTGACCACCAGCCAGAGGAATACAACTGCAGTTACCTTGGAAATTGTCAAGAGTTTTACCTGCATTCAGAGCTGCAGATTTAACTTTTTAGGGTAAGTTAAACAAGCTATAAATGCTGCCTTTCTATATTTAAATACCAAAGTAAGCCTGATGATTGAAAATATTTGACCTTTTTTTTAACACTGTAGCCATTTTAGTTAAAAATGGAGGGAAATTGAAGTATTCTATATTCTCTATAAAACATCACTTAAGGAAAAAGAAAAGAGACCTGGTGTAGCTATACGGATATAATTTTTGTAACTCTTCAGATATCTGTTTCTCATAATGAAAGTGTTCCTCTACATTCTTTGTCTGTCTCTGTGGACTTCAAAGCTTTCCTAAGCCTTATTTACGGGGGGTAAGAGAGAGTAAGCCCCTCAGCTCTTGGCTTTTGCACTCATAAAGCTAAATTTTAATCCAAAGTGCAAGTCTTATGCAGTGTGTAGAGGAGATAAAATGTGAAGATGCACTGTTGTCTCATTTCTGGGTACCTCATAGTAGGTACCAGTATGAAGCTACCAGAGGAATAAGCAGGGCCAATACAATTTATACAAGAGAAGATCAGAGGGTGTGAATTGCAAAGGCGTTGTGAATAAATTAAAAGATGAAGTATGAGAACTGAATTTGGGAGACAGGTCGCCCACATTGAACAGGTCTCCCCCATACAGCCTTATCTAATACTTTAAGACTCTGATGCAGCTGTCTACGTTAATATATTCTTCACTGGAAGGACAGAAATTTAAAATCAAATTAATATCCCTACTCTCTAATATTCAGAAATAATAATAATAATAAAAACTAAACATTGTGTCAGATTCTTTCAGTTGCTTGCTGCTGTGCAGTTCTTTTTAACTCTAAGTGTTGCTTATAAAGAGGCTGATAGATTTTTTTAAAAAGTCCGTCAACAAAAGAAATATCTAATTGTTTAGGAATTATCTCAAAATCTCTTTTGATTCTTGAGTTCTTTTGTCTTAATATTCTGCTTTATTTACATGGTTTGGAAGATATTGATTATTTATCAGTCACTGCTCTCTCATCTTAGTTACTAGGAACATTACAAATCAGAACAACATAAGATACTGCTTACTTAAAATAACCCACTGCCACACAACAACTGTCTTTAGATTGTGTTTTAAATTCAACCCAAATATTAAAGTAGTATTAAGCTTTGATATTACCCCTTTCTGACATAAGCGTTTCTCTAGGACAGGTTAGAGCAACACAGAAAATTAATCTTTTTTTACAGACCAGAGTGGAAACTCTAAAGTTATTGTGACAGGACTCTCTCTTCTGGACATGTTCTATTCTACAGAAGAGCAGTGTCTGCTAGTGTGACATTCTTTGCCACATCATTGTTTTAAGATCATCCTAATTTGTGTCTGAGTAGGTGGAATAGAGGACCTTACTTTTGCAACTAGTGACATTTAATATTAGAGACCAGTTTAATCTACAAAGTTCAACCACCAAATTCCTCCAAATGTGGGAATGTTAAAGTTGGGAGATTTGTTTCAAGCTAGTTTTTATGTTTTTAGGCAAGTAGCATGATTTCACCCAATTGAAACTTCATGTTATGTCTTTAATAAGAATGTAAAACTTCAATGATCTTATCATGTGTTATGACAACACATAATGCACTAGGCTATATATACAGTCCTATATAGTTGTTCTTTTGTGAATCCAGAAGCCGCTTGATCTGAGGAATGTTGCTTGTCATGAGGCAAAATTTCTATCATGTGTTCATCCAGGTACCAACTGTAGCATTTGAAGAGGTCATATTACAGTAAAAAGAAAACTATCAGTGTTTTACTGCAACACAGAACATCCTGGGCAAGCTAGTAATTAAACTGTTACTGGAATTTCCCATTTTATTGAAATTAAATATAGCATCTAATGTGCAAATTATCAGTAAACTATTAATTATGACATGAATATGAACACACAAAATATCTGATAGACATGCAGTGTTTTTTGCTGATAATCCATGTTTTCAGTTTCACTTGGTGCAATAAACTCAGATCAGACTAGCAGTGAAAAACATGACCTCCTCTGCTGAAGCTGCCCATTTCTCTCCTACAGATTATGCAGCATTTTATCAAAGATTGTTATCAATTCAAGCATTCCTCCAAGACAAAGACCTGACTTTGTCAAAGATTGGCTTGCATTAACTGAAGCCCTCACAAGTGCCTCTTCTGTAGCAAACTCTACATTTTACGGTCAGGGGTGAGCTCTTATTTGAGTAGGAGGAAAATTGTTAATGAAATTTTGCTCAGTGAGTTGTGTCATCCTTTATTCTTGCTGTGCTCCAGGCAGGTCCATACTGTCAAATATCAGAAGAGTCTGGAAATGAGTGACACATGTCTTCAAGACCAGAAATGACAGTGACCTTCTAGCCTCTTTTTGTGAAGGAGTAGTGGTGGTGTACATAGCTATTAGGACCAGAAATGAACTCTGACATTTTAATAACATTCCGTTTGGCTCTTTGCTGCTTCTTATGGCAGTGGTTCAAACTCTATTCTTAGTTTTCTCAGCGTAAACTCACAGCAGTCCCTTCCAGGACACAAATCCAGATTTATGTTGGAGCCAGTGAGGGCAGGAATCACCTGGTCAGCTCGATCATTTGGATTGCTACATGTGCTGAATACTTGAATAGAAGCAATGTTCTCATATCCTGAGGAAGGGAAAAGAAGTTGCCCTTTTATCACTATGTTTGAACCCAGAGACCATCACAGTTTATAGTTCTGAATTTGTTTTTTTTCTCTCTCACAATTTTGTCTTTTCTCTGCGACAGTTTAATTTTTCAGTACTGAACTCAATTCTGTGTAATATCATCCATATGGAAATGATGAGACATTTAATGGAGGCTTCAGATATTGCAAATGAGTAGGGATAGGAGGAAGGTAAATTGTATGTCCTGGTTTATTTAGATAGAAAGAAAGATGTAAGTGGTTGGATCTTTCCTATCTTTAGCCCTGCAGGTCAGCGTGGTTTACAAAATACCTGCAGAAGTTCAAGACAACAGCTAGAACAGTACAGGCAGAAATCTCAGATTGAGCCTGATGCATCAAGACAAAGAATAATTTATATTTTAAGATACAACGAGGCTGAAATGAGAAGAAATGTTCCTGATTTGCAAGCCTTGCATGAGCATGGGCAGCTATTGTTGGTTTGGATAGCAACCCCCGTCAAGTTATTTTTTTCACTTGCATTTAGAATAGGTGCAGGCATTTCTGTTATGTGTGAACTTTACTGCAGTTACCCTTGCTCTGATTACATTAAAAATGAGGCTGCTGCAAAGAGGTGTGCATGAAGCCATATCTAGTGAGCTCCTAGAAGTTGAAAACTGGTGCAGAATGTAGCAACCCATCTGGGAAACCACAAATCAGAGTATGAGCCAGTGAGGCTAAAAGGGCTCTGCTGATTTGTCTCATTACAGTTCCTCTGAGAGCTGTAGCTCTGAGACCAGCTTACCAGCCAAACTGGTTTCCTCTTGGCAATCCCTCTGGAGTACCCCCTTAGTGTACAACAGGAAGGAGGAGAATGCTGGATGTCCCTGACCTTGCAGTGGTGTCCGTGTTCTTGTTAAGTGTATTCTGGACATACTGTGGTCTGACACACCCTGTCTAGCATGGCCAGAGACTACCAAAATGTTTACAACTGCTCTTCCCCTTAGAGAAGGAAAGCAATTCTTGTCCAAGGGCATGAAATGTTCAAGAAGGTACTTGGCATAGATGCCTCCACAGAGACTGTGGCTGCTCATGACTGTCCTCTGAACAGAAAAGGAGAAAGAGTAGGAGATAATAGTGTCACAAGAAGGAGTGGTAGAGGAACATTGCCAGGACTTAAAAAGTGGTATTGTGCTAGAAAGCAGGGTGCTACTTTGCACTGTGCTTACCTTTAGGGTGGCTTGGGTGTGCAGTAGGGGTACATACAATGCCCCAGGCTGGGGTACCCTCAGTTGGGGAGCATCTGTGAATGGCCCAACAGCAATATAAATACAGCCAGGGTGAACAGTGCAGCACATAACTTTCTGAATAGTGCAGAATTCTGCTACACGACAACACTTCTCTGCGGGGAAAAAAACAGTGAAAGCTGCAGTGCTGCTCCGGTCAGAGTCTGATCTTTGGCATAGTATTTTCCAAGGAAACGCTTGAGGTTGGAACTTTCTTTTCCCTGTGGTTTGCCAGAAACCAGACATGTCAGTTTTTCAGTGCTTTAAATCAGAGGTGTATGAGATGAAAACAGGATCCTGGTGACCTAGGGGGCCACAGAGGAGAGCAAAGCAGTTTGGCAGATGGAAGAGCACTATTCTGAGAGCAAGTAGCATGTGGGCTGTCTGCTTGATCTTCTGGTTGAATTTTGGTTATGGTGTGTTTTAGTTGTTGCAAAAACACAAGACATAGAATGTCATTTGGTTTTTTAAGTTTGTTGTAAGTAAAATAAAACACTAATAAGCAAAATACAGGAGTGTTTTCTCATTTATATTTTACCTGTAAAGTGCCAAAACCATCATATAATACATTATTTTATAACAATAACTATGTAATTACTTGTACTAGTGATGGATATACATAGACAACATGGGACACCACGTAAGAAACTAATGTGTATCAGAAGTTTCTTTGGAATACAGAAAACATTTCACTACCCTCTTTTTCTCAGATTTCAATGGCCATGGAGTATTCTCCATCCTTTTCTGGAAAGCAGATCCTTTCCTGAAAGTATTACCTTTAGTAGCTGCAGGAGGAATTCCAAAGGGCAACATGACAGGACTGTAATGTCTAAGTCACCCTTGAGACTCAGCATTAAGTACTACAACTATGTACTACAGCAGGTTTATGCTGATTTTTTTGTCCATTTACTCCAAGTAACACTCATGTATGTGATGTAGAAAGACCTCTGAGAGGTGACTAAGTTTTTTATGAGATCTGGTTGTTTCGGCTTTTAGTAAGAATGTATTTCTTTTGTGGGATTTCTTGTTTGCAAACAATGACCCACTGCTACTTCAGGAGAAAAAAAACTTACTCATTTGCAGTCCTATGATAACTAAAATTAGGATGTAATGCAGCAAAATGATACCAAATATGCACCAGCAAAGACGTTAAAAACATTCTGAAAATAAAAGAAAATGAGAAGTTTTGCTTCTAAAAGATGTCCTGGAAACTACTTTTTTTTTTAATAAGTTGATGTTGGGGGGATAGAGTGAAATGCAAATTTAGAATTTCAAATGTAAATTTTATCCAAGTAACATCTTTTTGAAAAGTAAATTTATGTTCTGTTGATTTGTTCTTTGTTATTTGGCAAGATTGTAAATAGCACCTCTGTTAGACATGACCAGGGGGAAGTTGTAACATAAATAAAATACTAACCTAATTAAGGTACATCTTTTTAAATCTTGATAAACCTTGTGACGTCTTA
Organism: Cariama cristata; assembly: GCF_000690535.1. Lineage (NCBI taxonomy): Eukaryota > Metazoa > Chordata > Aves > Cariamiformes > Cariamidae > Cariama > Cariama cristata. The sequence goes on along the minus strand of NW_009613023.1, from coordinate 3,415 downwards.
CATGTGAGTGTGAAAAAGATCCAAAATCTTTCATGGAAGGAATGGATGCTGAGATTCCCCAAATGGTCATCTTCTAATGCATCAAACATACCTGGTTGTTCTTTAGTAAATATCAAGACCCAATCAAGCATGCATTAAATTTGATTTCAGTGAAAGGAGCTGAAACTAACTTTTGTAAGCAGACTTTGCCATTCTTATTTACATTTTATACTTGGTGCACTATTTAAAACTTGGTCTGTTCCTTAACCATGAAGTGGTATTTCAGATAGTTTGTTTGCTCTGGTGGCACTTGAGAACATCAGAGAGGCAGCTCCATTCCCCAGCCAGGTGGGTTCTCATATACTTTCATTAGTATGTCATTTTGCCAGTGTACCACATGCTTTCACTTCCCAAAGCCACTGTGCAAAGTGATAGTTGCTGTCCTTGGAAGAAATTAGTGTTTGTTGCTTTAATTTTTGGTAAGAAGCTGGCATTCTGTCATTTCAGTTCATCATGTTATTATGCATGTAATAATGTGACATGCTTAACTACTAGCTTCAAGCTGAACATTTAATATGGGTTACACCTACAGTGTTTTTATTTCAGATAGCTGCAATCAGTCCTCAGAGCAGCTTTCTCATCTGGAAAGATAAACTCCATGGCATGCACTTTTTTGACATGGACAGATTTGTTTTAACATGTTCAGAATATATCAAAATGTGAATGATAGAAGGCCATCCCACCTCTAAGTGTTTTACCAAAAGAAAAAGGTCACTATTGATTTTCGTATATGTGTGAGCAGGTGTGTTTGTGTGTGCTTGCGTGTGTGTTTCTATGTGAAAGAGGTGTAATAAATATAAACTTAACTATTGTAAAGTATGTTACAGAGGTCATTTGCAACTGTAAATCCATGAGCAGTGTATATATGTTAAAGTGTCCAGAAATTCCAGCCTGTGGATATGTCAAAGACTGCGGCAGCCTTTTTGAATGGAAAAAATTACAACATGCCTTACACAAAATCTATTTTTTCCACTTTCTTTCTTTACAATTAGCTTAAACTAAATTCCAATATGTTCAGTAATCTGCTGATCAGGAATTATTTTAAGCATGCTGAAAATAACATGAGTGTTTATTACATTAATATTTGCTATGTGGTGATAATGGGAAAATGAATCCTAAAACATCTTCTCTCCCAAAATGGGTTCTGGTGAACACATACTTACATACTGAGCTTTCCAGATCTCTGTTTGCAGCTGCTTCTGCACTGAATCTTTGAGAAATCACTGCAAAAGTTCCAGGGCTAGAACACAGCAAAAGGCATCCATAGGCACAGGTCTGTGTAGTCTTACAGTGATTCAAATTAATTTAGGGCTATTTAAATCAAAAGCTGATTCCTGTCTAGGTTTGTTTTTGCAACTTGGATAAGGATCTGCAGCTGGGTATATTGTTTCATGGAGGAGTGCTATGAAAGAAGAATAAAGGCATCAAAATATAAGAAAAACCTTGTACTAGGAAACCAGAGACACTGTACAAGTGTACAGTTGTGATCTTGCAGTCACAGTTGTTGTGTTTTTAGTACTGCATTAATAATTACAGTCCATGAAAGACACACAGACTCTTATGCTTAGTTTCTGTTCAAATACATATTACCAGGCTTGGGTAATTTCATGAGCTTGGTGTGAGATTTTCTCCAGGCTCCTGCTCCTGTCTCGCTAGGTCTCCCAACTGTATCTGCAGCACAGCCTCCCAACCGCTGCTCTTTTCTGGGAGTGCTTTACAGATGATCACCATGTCCACTCCTTCACCATATGACCTTTCCTTATCAACACTGTCTTTTTCATTCAGAGTAATACTAACTGAAAGATCTGATTACAAGATTTCAGCTGGTAAGGGTCTCACAACCTAATACAGGGTGGCAGTGAAAGAGAAAAAGCACAAACTCCCACACTTACTCTGGTCCAGGACCAAGCTGAAACTGTCTTTCTTTTGATAGTAATAGGAAACAAGAACGGCTAAAAAGTCTACAGCTCTTGTAGCCCTCACTGCTAATCATCCAAGGAGAAGGAAAAGGGCTAATTACAATGAGGCTGTTGTAGAATCTAGGGTGTCTGTCAGTGCATGTAAATTGTTTGAATTGCTTTTTTGTCGATCACTTGCAGTTGACCGCATCTAGCTGAGGTTCCAAGCATTAGTTTATAGGTTTACCTGGGCAAATGTATCCCAGCTACTTTAAAAGTATCTATGGATTATAATCCCCTCCCCTCTATTTCTTAAATCTAATGTAATACTTTAGAAACAGATATCATACTTTTGAGTTATTCCTTCCCCCTCAATCACGTTTGATTTGGTTAATCTAGGTTGAACAGTAGATTAATACTGAAAGTCCTTTAAAGTAAAATAGTTCCTATATTAATGAGATACAGTCCAGTTGAACTTAAAAAAAGAACTATTTTTTTTTGAGAGGGAAATGTCCTTTTATTAAAATGAATGAAAGCAGTGAGATGATTTTTTAAGGATTTGTTTGGGTTTGGTTTTGTTTTGTTGTTTTTTTTTTTCCCTAGCCTAATTGACTTGGATTTTACTCATCTATGTTAGGTCATATTTTCTCATTGCAGAAGCTTTCTCCTGGTAAAATCATTCCCTTCACTAATGAGATCCATCCTGATATGACAGGAAGACAGCTCTTAATACACCCACCATTTTCTCCCATTCATTTGAAGAGCAGCAAAGGGACATTTTTAAATAATTTTTATCAGTGAGATTGGGCTGAATCTCATTAATACAGAAATTATTTTATTCAAAAAAGCCTTCACAGTTGAGCTATAACCCAGATTAGTGAGATCTAGCCTGATTATAAGACGTTGTACTTCTGCCATTCAAAGCATGCGGCAGCTATGTAAAGACCATTGATTCAGTAAAGACTGTTTTAGAAGGGCAGGTATGAAAGGTGAGAAAGGTGTCTAGAGGTGTCTTTCTCATCATTTTAATGTATCTTGAGCACAGAAAGTGAATTCTTCCTTTTGTATATTAAGATTGTTTTTCACTATATGTATTTTTATTTTGCAGAGCATGAGAGGCTTGGATAAGTGCAAGTGTGCTACAACACTGCTGTTTGACTTCACCAGACATTTACATAAGCCCTAGTCAAGTACCCACTTCTCTCTAACTTTGTCTCACAAAAACCAGAACAAACATATTGCTTGTCAAAGGTCACTCTAAGCAAGAATGTCTGACGTTTTTGTTTTAAAATGCATTTGACTTTTTTATTTCAGCCGGAAAATAGGAAATAATTGATGAATGAGGAAGAAACTTCCCCTTAACAAAGAGAAAACTCATGGTGAATTGCTGAAGCTGTTAGTGGACTAAACAGTTTTGGCACAGTCCGGTGCTGGAACTGGAGGTAAACAAGTTTCATAGAATCATAGAATCATAGAAT
>NW_009613022.1:0-1044 GCF_000690535.1 Cariama cristata | reverse complement strand
CACGCCTCGTAGCTGGGGGTGGGGACACAACCTAGTCACCCAATGGCATCCATGGGGGCACCCAACACTCAAAAAATGATCCATGGGGGCACCCAAGACCCAATGGGTGATCTTCAACATCAACTGGGACCCATAGGGTGACCCATGATGGCACCCAAGACCCACAGGGTGACCTTCAACATCAACCGGGACCCACAGAATGACCCCTAGGGGCACCCAACACCCACTGGGTGACACTTGTGGTCAACTGGGACTCATAGGGGCACCCAACACCCGTTTATTGACCCATAGAGACACCCAACACCCATTGGGTGACCTTCAACATCAACCAAGACCCACAGAATGTCCCATAGGGGCAACCAACACCCACTGGGTGACCTTCAACGTCAACTAGAACCCATAGCGTGACCCACAGGGGCACCCAAGACCCATAGGGTGACCCATGGGATCAACCGGGACCCATAGGGTGACCCATAGGGGCACCCAATACCCATAGGGTGATCTTCAACATCAACCAGGACCCATAGAGCCACCCAACACTCATAGGGTGACCCATGATGGCACCCAACACCCATCGGGTGATCTTCAACATCAACTAGAACCCATAGCGTGACCCACAGGGGCACCCAAGACCCATAGGGTGACCCATAGGATCAACCAGGACCCACTGGGTGACCCACAGGGGCACCCAACACCCATAGGGTGATCTTCAATGCCAACTAGGACCCACAGGATGACCCATGGGAGCACCCAACACCCGTTGGTTGACCCTTGGGGTCAACTGGGATCAATAAGGGCACCCAACACCCATGGGGTGACCTTCAACATCAACCAGGACCAATTGGGTGATGTATGGGGGCAGCTACCACCCATTGGATGACCCATGATGGAACCCAACACCCATTGGGTGACCCATGGGATCAACTGGGACCCATACGGTTACCCAACATCCATTGGTCAACCAGGACCCACAGGGTGACCCAGAGGGACACCCAACACCCATTGGGTGACCCATGGGCAGGACTTTGACCCTGCCCACCCCCC
>NW_009613021.1:1386-1785 GCF_000690535.1 Cariama cristata | reverse complement strand
GGGGAAGGGTGGCACTGCCTGGTACCCTGGGGTCTGGGCCAACATGGGTGGAGAACAGGGAGATGGGGGGGAGGCAGATCCTTCCACTCCCCCCTGGCACCCCTCGCTCCCCCCAACCCTCTCCTCAGGGCCACAGCAGGTTTGGGCTGGAAACCTTTTATTTTGCAAAGCACCTTGCGGCAGCTCAGCCCTCGGGAGAGCCCCCCAGGCCAGCAGTGGGGCAGCCTTGTCCCACAACGGGAATGGCAGAGCTGTGTGAGGCGAAGGGGGGAACCCTGCCCTGCAGGACCCCAAAATTCGCTTCAAGCTGCTACCCCAACAGGCAGATTGTCCCGGCAGTGTCCCTGGGGAGCTGCAGTCTGTGCGCGAGCTGGTCACGTTGGGAGAGGCCGAGCACAG
>NW_009613021.1:920-1282 GCF_000690535.1 Cariama cristata | reverse complement strand
GCTGCTGCTCCACCTCCTCGGGGATGTTCACTTCCAGAAGGTTCTCCATTCCCGGGCCAGGCTCGTCCCCGATCAGCACCTTTTCCCAGGAGGGGGAGGAAGGCTCAGGGAAAGGCGACAGGCCGGTGGGACCCCCACCTTCCCCATGGCTCTCTGCAGCCCCACGACCCAGCAGAGGGCAGAGAGCGAGGGAGAAGCAGGACAGAGCCCTTGGAGCAGCTCCGCACCCCGGGACCCGGCTGCCTCCCCCCAGAGACCCTCCTTCCTACCTGAATGAGCTTCTCGCAGGCAGTGAGCACGTCGGGCTCCCGCTCCCAGCGGTGCAGCTCCCGCCGGACCAGGTACGGCCCCTTCTCCCCAAC
>NW_009613021.1:385-869 GCF_000690535.1 Cariama cristata | reverse complement strand
TTCGGTGTGGCCGGGAGAGCGGTGACAGCACCCAGCAAAGGACACCGCGGGGCAGGGCTCAGCCGGGCTCTGCCGGGGATGAAATGCCCCACAGCATGCGGGGCTGTCACCAGAGCCCCTCGGACCCCAGGAGGGGTGGGACAGCCCTCCAAGGTATGAACCTCTGCTCCAGGCTGAACCGTCCCAGCTCCATCAGCCTTTCCTCACAGCAGCCACGCACCAGACCCTACACCATCGTGGTGGCCCTTTGCTGGACTCTCTCCACTGCGTTCACGTCTCTCTTGGACTGGGGAGCCCAACACCAGACCCACTGGCTGAGCGTACGCTCTGCCCAGTCATCCAGGTGATTAATGAAGATGTCAAACAGGACTGGCCCCATACTGGCCCCCAGGGCACACCGCTGGTCACTGGCCACCGACTAGACTTTGCACCACCAATGACCACCCCCTGGGCCCATCCAGTTTTCAATCCACCCTGCTGCCTG
>NW_009613021.1:0-353 GCF_000690535.1 Cariama cristata | reverse complement strand
TGAGGATCTCCCGGCAGACAGCTCGTCCTGGGGCAGCCCTGAACACCTTCCTACCCCCAGGAGCCCCGGCTCTCCCCCTCAGCCCCGCCACCATTTGCACCAGAGGGACCCACCAGCATGATGGCTTCCAGCAGCATCTTCCGGATGTCAGGTTCTTCCTCTCGCTGCTTGTCCTGCGGCAGGTACTGCAGGTCCACCGGCAGCCCTGGGGGAGAGGCAGCCTCAGGGGGGAGGCACACGGCCAGCAGCCCCCAGATGCCCACCTCCCACCTGACGCTCACTTACTTTCCATCTCATCCTCAGGAAATTCCTCGGGGCCTGCTAGAGGCAGGAGGAGGAAGGGCAGAATGTCG
>NW_009613020.1:0-2154 GCF_000690535.1 Cariama cristata | reverse complement strand
GCCCCGCCGCCCCCAGCACGCAGTGGGAGGGAGAGAGTTAAGATGTCCTGCGAACCCCGCTCGTAAAGCTGCTTACTTCCATTAGAAACACATGAATATCCTGAAATACAAAGTGTCTTTAAAACGGACTCAGGAAAGTTTATCTCAATCCTTGACGCTTTAGAAATTGTGGAAGAAAACAGCGGTGACAGTACTGCTCCAAATTAACCTTCTGGCAGGTAAACTTCATTTGCTCATGAAAATCAAATTCGATTAAAGCTCTCGCTCCTGCTGGCACTTTACTCCCGCGTCTTCCTAGACTCCTGGGCTCTGCAGGACGGAGATTATTATTAGTAACCAAGATCACCCTCTAGCCCCTCCATTATCAGCTAACATATTTTAGCGGGTTTAGAGGGATTTAACTCTGAGGTAAACATATATTTTCAACAATCAGCCACAATTTTTTTTTTTCCATCATGCTCATTAATTAGCTCTAAGCAGTGGATGGAATAGTTAGAGTGGATTTCCTTGGGCGACGATTTTTCTTCTGTATTCATAGGATTGTGATTGTCCCACGAGAAATCAGAGTTCCCCTCAGTCGGGCATTCCCGCGGCAGGGCTCCGGAGGGTGCGTGTGTGTGTTATCACACAAAGGCTGGCTTGGGGGGGGAAAAAAAAGCACCTTATACATACTCTGCCGATAAACTCCGTATTTGCAAAAGCTGACATTCAGCTGAAAGGACGTTTGGTTTCTCTAAGAAAAGCGAAATTTTAAGGCCTCTTTAGGAAGATGAGTGGCCATACTGCTGTCATATGGGGAGATTTACAAATAATTTCTAATTTCTCGTTTAAGGCCAAGATCCTGCATTCCTGACTGTGGCAAGACTGTCTTTGGCTTCATGGCGTCAGGAGCAGGCAGCGACTTGGTTCAAAGCGCTTGGAAGGGCCAAGTTCTGCCCTTGCTTACACCTGCGAAGTGGCTTAAAGGCATCTCTGATCACTCTCAGTGCAGGCAAGGGAAGAAAATGCCACTAAAGCCTTTTGTAATCCCCGGGATGGGCACGGCCGTGCACTGCGAGGGGTGACTGCCGCCGGAGAGGGAAATCGGTTAGAAGTTGCTTGGCTCTGAAAGGGTTCAGCACCTTTTGAATTCCTCCTCCTGATCATGGTTGTTCATCCTCTTGCTCCCTCAGGAATTAATACTCGTTTTAGAGGAAACGGTTTAACAGATGTATTTCTCTCCAAGATGTTTTACACGCTATATAAACGCAAAGTAGTACGGAGGTTTGCATCAAATCTCTTGGAAAAGGCTGAGGCTCTGCCATACGCTTGTATTTGTTGTATCCTAACTTTATTTCGCACGAAAAGGACAAAAAAAATTTGAAAGAAACTTCGATTGGTCTGCCGGTTGCATGTACGGAAGCATTCAATTATCAAGTTAATTTTCCAAAATGAAAGGTTTGTACAGCGTGGCCAAATCAATCTGTGGCTTCAAGTAAACTCTTTCTTAGTTTTGGTTAATTTATCCAGTGCATCCCAAGACTTACATTGTGAAAAATAAAAACACTTCCACAACTGGTAGGGAATGGTGTACGTTCAAGGCGGGGCGGGGGGGTAGGCTCGGGCATATTTTTATCCCTGGTGTTCATTACAGGGTCCATGATTTTCGAAGAACATCTGTTCTGCTGGATGCCTTCAGCCCTCACGGTTCCTTTCTAATATTTAATGGCAGATACCCATTAAGGCAGGAAGGAATTATAGCTGGGGAGTGAAAATTTGGTATCGAGGGGGCGGAAATCTAAAATAGTAGACGAGGCTTTTCTCCTCTCTCGGTGTCAATAACTTACGAAAAGCCAGTCAAATTCGGAAAGCAAAACAAAGGCGCAAAGTCCCATGTCCGACAATAACTATTTTTCTGGTGCTGCATACGCACCCTGCAGATGTCATTTGGCCTATTTTGAGGAAACGGTCCTATTCCCTAACTCCCAGCCACGTCATGGCAAACAGGGGAAGGGGACGTTTGTATCCCTGCTCTTATCAGCAGTGAAAAGCATGGCCCTCTTCCTTAATGACTAAATAGAGCTCTAGAGCGAGGGAGAGATGCAGAGAAGGGAGAAAAGAGAGCTCTTTAATCTAATCTGCCTTCTCCCTTTCGCACACAGGGCTGGAACAGCC
>NW_009613019.1:0-4922 GCF_000690535.1 Cariama cristata | reverse complement strand
CCCTCCTCATTTGCTTTTCCTTGCTTGATCGCTCTTTGCCCGTATAAGTTCCTTCTTTTCCTTCTTCATATCCTTCTTTCTTATTTTTTCTTCTTTTCTCTTTCGCAATTTAGCTTCTTTCTGTAATTCGTCTTCCTTCTTCTTTCTCTGCTTTCTTCTCTTTCATCCTTGTCTTTCTCTTTTCTTCTGTGCCTTCTCCTTCTTCGGTACCTTCTCCTTTCCGTTCTTGCCCTGCCGTGCCTGGTTCTTTACCCACCTTTCCCTTCCTTTGCCATCCTCCTCTCTTCTTCAGCCCCCCTGGCAGCTCGTCAGTCGCGTCCGGCGCCGCGGCAGAGACGGTCAAAGTCCGAGTCATCACCGCTAATTACGGCTCTTCCCTGCTGCACTGGAGCTTTCCAGACGAGGAACAACATTACAGTTTTCTTCCAGTCGATGCAAGACTGTCTGCCCCTGCACCTCCCCTTGTCGAAGAAGACCACATTCTTCAGCCCCCGTTATCTCAAGAAGAGGATCCACCACCCTCTGAAACACAAGTCCAAGCCCCGGGTACTTCGACATCTGTTGCAACAGGTTCCAATGAGTGTAAATAACCCAGGGGAGTCTTTCATTCAGGAACTGAAACTCATCACTGCCCAGTTCACCAATCCTCCAAGAAGGCTAAAAAAGTACAGGGCAAATACAGATCCCAAGCATTCTTCTTACACCTCGATGAACAGCTATTCTTCAGGCCTCATTTTCACCTGCATGATCAAGTTTTTGGTTTCCCTTTCAGGTGGGCATGCACTGCCAGAATAACACGGCAAGAACCTCCATACCCAGGAACATTAGTCCCCACGGAACACTTCTCACTCATAGCATGAGCCACCCATCAAAAGCCACAAAGGTAAAACCATGGCATTTTCACTGAGAACACCCCCTCAACTCCCGACACATCCGAGAAAGGCACTGAGGTGCCTCCTCCAGCCCTGCGTGCTGTCACCTTCTCACACTGTGTCTGGAAGCAGCAAAAAAGGAATGAGAGCAGGCAGTGGTGCTTTGCTGGTCCAACCATAGAACGATAGAATATCTCAAGTTGGAAGGGACCCATGAGGATTACTGAATCCAACTCCCAATCCAGGCAACTGTCGGTCAATCCAACAGAAAGATACCACAACTGAACAGGAAGAAAGGTACATATGTCTCTCAAACACATCTTCTTTAGGCATCATCGACTTACCTGTAGCATCACTGATTGCTTCTTCAGAACAACAAACATTTTCAGGGGAGGGGAATTGGTTCTATGGGACATTTTCCCTTAACATTATCACAGATTTCTATGGAAAATGGATAGAAAAAAAAATTACCCACATTCTCCAAAAGTCTTGAAATCACTGGACACTGTGCATTGCTCCCTTATGCACTTTTATCACAGGGGAAGCAGAAGGGACACCTGAAAGCTAAGGACATTCTCTCAACGTCAGCCTCAGCTCAAAAGACTGGAAAAGCCCTCTCCCACACTGATGAAATACTGCCCAAAAATCTGCCACCTGATAGCTGTGAAAATTCAGCAGTCTACATTTCATCTACTGTTACCAACACACTGTCAATGTAAGAGATGAAAAAAAAAGAGGGAAGGTTTTAGTAAGGGAAGAGAAGAAAATCAAAGGATCCCATTCTGCTATATTGAAACCTAAAGTTTGCCGAGGCACAAGGATATGCACTCCTCAGAGGATTCCAGGTGGGCAACCCTGTGTACCGGACATCTTCCCAAGGTTTTCTACTGGAACCTCTATCCCAAGCCCTGGGAAATGAGATCTCCAGCTAAGCAGACATTCTCCAGTTCTTTACCAATGACACAGTCCATGTTCTACACAGTATCTCCATTTCCTCAGGAAAGACTCTTCCCCACTCGAAGTCACCCTCCCCATGGCAGATGCCCAAGCCCTACTCCATGCCACTCAGAGGATTGCTACCACAGTACCCAGACATTTCTCCACCACAAGAGCATGCCCAGCAATATTAAAAAAAAAATAAAGTTACCATCTCCCGCTTCAGCAAAGCCAAGTGCATGGCTGTGGAGGGATTTTCAACCACTATTTGATGCTTCAGAGTAAAATTGGCTGCCTACACACACAGCTCTCATCCACTCTCATTTGCATTCACCATCACCTGCCCTGTGCCCCGGCAGGCAGTCAGGCTGTTGCACCCTGGTCCTGTGGCCACCGTACTTCCCACAGCCGGACTAAGGATGACAGCAACTTCTGTTGTTACCTCTACAGCTCATGTACATGGACCACAGTTCGAAAGATTAATGAAGATGATCTCACCTACTGACCTTTTTTATTCCTGCCCGAGTGATCTCCACAGGACTGCCGGTTCATACAGAAATCTGCTGGAGGTAGTCAGGCTTTCGGTGGACAGCAATGATGTCTTGATTCCAGATCTGTCCTGATGCCATTTTTGTATGGCCTATGCCATCAAAATGAAAAGATGAACTCCTCCTACTGCGTCTTTGTAACTTACCTGCATTTCCTTATCCCAAGCAGTGACAGGGTTTTCTCCCCGAGGAAGACATTCAGACAGATCACGTTTCATATCCCAAATCCTTGTGGGAGCTCAGCCTTTGAAGGTGAAGAGTGGTTTTCCCCTCCGGCGCTGCTCTCGAGTGGAGCAGCCCATAGTAAATGGCAAAAGGGACCTCTGGCAGACACTGCTGCTGCCGGGGACTCGGATTTATTAAGCCTATGCATATCCCTATTGCATTCATAACGTTCACACAGGTTTTGTCCTTCCATTGTTTTGGTCTACACACAGATTTTCTGCAATCTCACACTGTCATTGTCATAGACCACAGGTAAACAGAGACAAATCTATCCTACGAAGTAGAATGGCATTTGTTAACTTTTTCCAGGTGCAGGCAACAAAATTGAACTTTTCAGTAACAGAGGACCAACAAATAAGATTCTACAAGGCATGATTTTTGCCAAGGTAATCTGGAGACAGATTCCCAATCTCTGAGATTCCTGGCGTTTTCAGGCAGCTTGTTTTAATATGTGTAGCAAAAGGAAATAAAGGTTTGGGTAGAGATCACTGTCTTGACTCGCAGATAAGAAGAGGACAGATCTTCTATCAACAAATTCATCACGCTCGCTCCACACGAGCCCAGGACAAGAGGTGTTTAAGCAGGATAGGTTGTTTGGGTTTTTTTTCCCCCTGTACTTACCCACTTGCTAAATTAATTTACTTACCTGGAATAAGTAGATCTTCTCTGGAGGAATATTTTATGCCATATTCATAGGGACAAAAATATAATGCCGATGTCAGCAAAAAGAGCACCATTTTATTTTCAACTATTGTAGAGCCGTGCTAGGGTCTCAGTCAAGCTTGCTGTAAAATGTAGTAACTTGTTTTAAATCAGTAAAGCAGCTGTTAATGAGATGACGAGCACTGATGTCAAGGATATAGGACATGGTGTCCCTTTTCCTGTGGTCTGAACACTTGTCTGCGTCATTTTTATATCCACCAAGCAGCAGCTTAAATAAATGGTCCCACAATGCCAGGGATCTGAGCTTAGTTAGGGATGAAAGTGTTTCTATATGCAAAGAAACAGTTAAAGAATCCAGGATAACCTATGCGTTGGAAGAGTTGTTCCTTGCTTACTCAAATCCAGTCCATGTGAGAGTCTCACATTCTGATGAAATCCAGCTACTACCTGAGGAGTGGTAGGGTAGTGGGTGGCAATGGCAAATCCTTAAGCATTGTAGCATTGCAATACTACCACAGATGTACAACTAAGTTGCCTTTATACCACCTGCATCTATAATGAGAAGTCACAAAGGTCATAAGAAAAAGCTGAGATGATCCTGCAAAAAGCACCCAAGGTGGTGGAAGGCTTAGTTTAGCTTAATCCAACTTCGGTCATTCTCAGAGCTGTGCCTCTGACTAAGAAGCAAGACTTGAGGGGTGCTGATCCACATCAAGAAAGAATCTGTACAGAAAAATCAATGTAAGCTACTCACCTTTACACTCCAAAACCCCACCAAGTGCCCGGGCATCACTCTAAGCCTCCTTCATTAGACAGGAAGAGGTGGAAGCCTAGTTAACCATTGTAAAAAATAACCACGAGTTTCGACGTCTCAAGTTCAGTTCATCCATCAGAGCTCATGGACTGAATGCTGGATTGTCAGAAATACAAGTACAGCCCCATTGGCAAACACCAGCCCACAGGTCTGTCTCCTGTCCTTCTTTAGACAGCAGAGAGACACACTTTTCCAGGGATATTTGGAAAGCTCTAGTTCGACCCCCGCTGACCTCAAAGCACGACTTCAGTTACACTTTGAGACAAGAAATGGAGAATCGGCATGAGAGAAAAACAGCAGCTCCGGCAGAATCGCTCCCGTGACACAGGACACTTCCAGCTTTACCATCCCTGAGACGGAAAGTACCACACAGCTGCTCCAGATCAGCCGACTCGGGGCGACTATCTCCGCCGACGGGGGTCCGGCAAGAAGAGCTCGACCCTTCCTGAAGCGCAGGCGAGCCCCGAGCTCGCATTGTCGCCTTTGTCTTCTTGCGAAGCGGGCCCTTCACGCCTCTTTAATGCAGTTTAGCGGTTAGAGCACGGCACGGAAAAGCCGAGGTCTGGTTTCAAAGCCCTCCTGAGACTGAAAGCTTTTAAAACAGCCTCTCCCACCATTCAAGAGTGTCCTAACCACCGAGAGAGGGACCGCCCGTATAAGGTCCCACCGGTCCTTCAGCGGGGCATCCCGCCCCGGGGCAATGCCGGCGGAGAGGCCGGGGAAGGGGGTGACCTGGTCGCTCGGCGGCTGGAGCACTCACCGCCGCGGGGTTCAGTCCTCGCTTCTGCACTTCACCTTCAGCAACCACTGACTACAAGGGGGGCAGGCTCAGAGAACAGGGAACGGCCACCAAACCCGTCCCTT
>NW_009613018.1:0-352 GCF_000690535.1 Cariama cristata | reverse complement strand
GCAGGTCTCCAACAAGCGTTTCCCGCCTGTGATACACCCGGCGGGTGTGCAACATGCTCTTCACGCCTGTGATACACCCGGCAGGCGTGCAACACGCTGCTGACACCTGTGACACAACCCACGGGCATGCAACACACTGTTCACGCCTGTGATACACCCGGCGGGTGTGCAACACACGGTGCAGTTGTGCAGCGCATCACGCAGGCAGGTGAAACACCAGGCGTGTGCGCGACGGACCTTGCCGGTGTGCGGCACCGCGCGGGTGTGCAATGCAACATGCACGTGTGTGACACACCGCATGCGCGTAACGCCACACGCGCGTGATACACGGTGCAGGTGTGCAGGAGCGTCA
>NW_009613017.1:0-203 GCF_000690535.1 Cariama cristata | reverse complement strand
CTCTGAGCTCTGCCAAGGGGATTCGGAGGGGTTGCTGAAAGCATATTGGAAAAGAAATTGGAAACTGGAAAAAAGTAGAAAAACATGGATTTGGACCCAGAATCCGTACAGGCAGGAGGTGCTGTGCTGTCTGCAGGGCTGGGGGCTCTGGTGAGGGGAGAGGGTGCCTGGCAGAGGCGGTGGGTGAGCCGGGGCAGCCGATT
>NW_009613016.1:0-1036 GCF_000690535.1 Cariama cristata | reverse complement strand
CTGCGGTGAACAGACACCCTGAGCCGAGCCGTGTACAGATTTACACCCTCTGTAACGCCACGTATTTCACAGGGGTGCAGAATTTGATCCATCGCCCTAAGCGTATTGCTCTGCATAATGAAATACAGGGAGCAATAAACAAGCCCTTTGGCAACTCTTCTGATGAAATTTTCCAGTAAAACCTTTTGTTTAAGGCCAGATCCCCAGAAAAGCTGACACGCTGACGTGCAGAACACAGGCCCTGGAGTCCACAATTCAGCCCTCAAAGTCCCTGCCTGTTTTTGCGTGGGGCCCGGGGTGCCGGTCCCTGCCCACGCTCACCGCTGCTCGCAGCACCCGCACGCGGACCCCGGCCGCGTGGGAGCCCGTGAAAAGCAGAAGAGGAGAAGTCGCTCGGCATTTCTGGCAGCCACCTCCAGACAGGGGGTCAGGGGCACAAGCCCACCCTCAGCAGGCGCAGGGAGAGGACGGGAAGGATGCTGGGAGAGCAACTCGGTCACAAACTCCGAAAAACCTCGGCACAATCAAGTAATCGATGGCTAAGGACGAGCATAAAAGAATAGCACCACAAAAAGTAGGAAGACTACCAGAAAGCCGGAGGCAGAAGTAAAGCCGGCCAGCGAGGGAGTTAAAAAGCACCAGCAAAACTTTCTGTGAGTTGTGAATGGCGAGGAGGCGAGCGCGGAGCGTGGTTCTGCTGCTCGGCGGGGAGGGAGAGCTGTCAGTGGGGAGCGGAGGCTGTTACCGGCGCTGCCCCGTCCCGACGGGAGGAGGTATCGGGAAGGGTTCTGCAGGGGTCTGTCCTTGCCGGGTACTATCCGATATTTTCATTAGCAGCCGGCACGGCGGGCTAGGCAGGGTGCTTATTAAACTGCTGGGCAGCGCTGAAGCGGGCGGAGCTGCGAGCGCGCTGGAGGACAGGATGAGGGTTAGGAACGGCCCTGGGATGCGATACGGAGGAGCACGAAGGTGCGTGGTTGGCAATAATTACTGTCACAGCCAGGGACGGGGATCGCCGCCCGGGTCTGCAGAAGAG
>NW_009613015.1:0-15679 GCF_000690535.1 Cariama cristata | reverse complement strand
CCCTATAGACACTGCGTGACCAATATTGTAATTTTTGTCGGTGCTTTTGATGTGGAATTAAAACCATTTTTAAAATCTCATTTGATTTTAGGGAATTCAGCACAGTATTCTCGTATTCACAGCATTGTATTCTCATTCCTGTAAACAAAAATGTTCTAGCTCACAGGTCCAGACTTGTCTGTGCAGTATTTGGCAACATTTACACCACAATCACAGGAAAAATTAGGGCTAAAATAAGTTGGTGGGGGGATACGTAAGGATAGGCTATCAGGTTTGTATGTATTTTCTTAAATCATATTTTCCAGGAGCTCTTTAATCAGATCTAAATCTGTGCTGCTGCTAAAAGGGGCATTTCTGCTGCATTATGTTCTCTGGCAGTAGTCTTTGGCTACATGATAATATGATCCAAAAGTTACTCTAGTTGACAAATTACTTGGACCTGACTTAGATAATACCCTCACAAATGCTTGTGCCAGTCCAAGGGATGTTGCAGTGGGGCAGTAAGAAGGAAGAGATAGTCAGTTTCGTGCTGATGCAAGGCACAATTTTGGCATTTTCACTGTCTACATTGGAACATCATTACTCAAAGTGGTAACTGCTATAATTCAGTCTTTTAATCTCTCTGGGACAATGAACTCTCTAGAAGATCAACCCCAAGTTGTTTATAGCTTTGGAAGTTGACTCTGTGAGAAGTAATAAAGAGGTTTCCTCTAGTAATTAGAGATCCAAGTTAGATTTTTGGGTACTGTTTATTTTTTCTCATATTGGAATGATTTGTGGCAGCTGGTGATCTTGAGTGAATCACTCAACTTTATTTTCAGTTGTATTGGTAATGTTTCAGCTACATCAAAACTGTTATCGTTGTCAAAGTTGTTTTAAAGGTTAGAGAACCTAGGAAGGTTATAAATATTACATATAAATATATGTTAGGAATAAAAATATGATGGTGTCCAGAAACACAATGTTTAAATATTTTTGGTTTTAGATCTTGAAATGTATTAGCCAGCTGGAACTAGCGCAACTTATAGGAACTGGAGTGAAAACTCGGTATTTATCTGGCTCTGGACGTGAAAGGGAAGGAAGCATTAAAGGCTATGCATCTGGAGGGGAAGAGTTTATGGGCCTGGGATTAGGTAAGTTTAATAATCTTGGACTTCACAAAGATGCACATATAAATAGAGTATGATGGCTAAGAAAGCTCAATGTTCTAGGATATTAAAATATGTTTACTTGCTTTCAGGAAGCTATGTTGGATTGATGAAACTAAAAAAATGGAACCATGTATTTGAAGATGTATTCGTAATTACCAAATCTGTTCTAACTTTGTAATTGAGTTAAGCTATTTAACAAAACTCCTCCAGATTTGCTTGGTGGAATATGTTGTTGTCAAAACTGTTTTACCATACTTAGTCATGATTTTGTTACCAGTATTATCAGTTCTTTCTTCTTATGCTCTGCTTTTAATAGTAAAAGCATAAGCCATTTATCTTTAGGAATTAATAGACGTTTCAATGATCAATAATTGGTTTTCCAAAGGAATTTCTTATCTCTTCATGTTGGACTTGCTGTTCCAGTTCATGTTGTTCCTGCAGTATGTGCAAGAAATAAACCCTAGATTTTAAACTGTAAATTAGAGGGAAAAGGCAAGTTGCCTGAATCTTGGGAAAACCATCAAGGAGACCTTTTAATTTGAAAATACTCTGAAGTTGATGCTGTAGACGATGATGCTGAATATAACAGAACTGTGCCCAGCATTAACTACTTGTATCTGACTTGAGTTCATATTTTAAAATAATATTTTATAATTTCCAATCTTACTAACTGCATTATATCATCTTAATAGACATGATGGTCAAAACACCGTGCCCTAAGGGGGGGAAAAACCCATACTTCTTACTGGATGTTTAATTTTATTATAATCTGGCACAGATCTAGCAAAGGCACCATCTGCTCCATATAAATTACAAGCTAATTGGAAGCAGTAGTCGCTTTTCTTTGTCTACTTGTATAAAGTGGGTTTAATATAAACTCATGATTTCATGATGCTAAATACTGGTTTTTAATGGCTTTTATTGCAGGTAACCTTGTTGGAAGTGGAGCTGATAAACGGTATATGGCGAGTATTCAAGAGTCTGTGGGAGAGACCAGTTCACAGAGTGTAGTGGTAGCAGTAGACAGGTACTGAGAATATAATCTCGTTCTAGGGAAAATATGACTTGAAGTTACTGACCATGCTCACTTTACTTGCAGATTCTGACAGGGGCTTTTGTTCTTGAAACCTGTTTCTCTTGTGAGAAAGATGCTGATACTTAGATGCTTTCTCTCAATAAGTATAATCTCTTTAGGCATGTAATATTCACAAAAGAAAGAAGGTCACTGAATAGCAGCATAACTAATGTAGTGTATTGTGAGAAGGGGAACTGTGTGTATGCCTGTGTTTTATTGCCTTTTCTTTAGAGTAAGCCAGTGAAGACCAGAATTAGGTTGCTATTACAGTATTTAGCTATATTTGTTTTACAAATCTGTCTGATAATTGTCTGTAACTTATGTGTGTGTATTCTGTGTATTTGGGTTTCTTTTTTTCCTTTTTTTTTTAATTTAGCCTGAACAGGACAGGCATCTGAAATTAACAAATGCTTTTATCCTATTAAATCATGCGATTTTCTTTGATCTTGTGAACTTCAGTATTTCAGCACTTCTTTAGTTGCTGTTCTTCAGCTCTTTATTCATTAGTCGCTGCATTCGTGACTAAATTGTTCCCCTTCTCATCTGTCCTTTTAAAATGTTGTCTAAAGAGTTGCTTCTGTCATGAACCATGTGTTGAAAGGGGACTTTTTATAATTATTGAAATTGTTGGGCAAGTCTGTAGAATCGTATGTTCACACTTGTAGTATTTATTGTAACATAAATGTGTCTATTGCCATATCAAAGTCTAAAAGATCTGGGAACATTCTCCACTTATTCTATATGAACCACTACCAGTGGTCCAAACTCCTCTCAAGACTCTGAACAACTGAAGGGGAAGAAGGGACAATGGTGTATCCGTAGTCTTTCTGCTATCTCTTTTGACAGCCACAACTTACAGTATTCCTGAACCATATAAACATCAGTCAGGTGGCTGGCATCGAGTAAAGTCTTGCAGCAAAGCTTTCTTAATGTCTTTTTACCCTCCCTATGAAACTTAACATACTGTCACCCAAATGAGTGTTCCAGAACTACTTGCCCTGGATAAAATTGTGAGCCTGTGCTTGTTTCTTGCAGTGGGGCGGGAGCATAGTAGACTGTGACTTGCAGCAGGGAAAAGAATGCTTAGACTAGGAGAAGGACATGAACTGCTGCCAAGGAGCAAGAATAAAACAGTTGCAGAGTTCATGGCATGGAGGATTGTAAAGTACCTCCAGGAGATGTGCTGACACTTGCCTACAGCGCTAAGATGTGAATGACTCTTGTGGGTATGCAGGTAAAACTGCAACTCATTTATTTGTTCCATAGGATATTTACAGGATCGACTAGGCTGGATGGAAATGCAATAGGTATGTATGCTGACCATTTGGTGGGTTACAGGAACTCTTGCAATGTAACATCCTGAACTTACAGTAGTGTGTTTTAATCTTCAGTTGACTTTGTTCGATGGCTGTGTGCTGTTTCCATGGATGAGCTGGCTTCCCCACACCATCCACGCATGTTCAGCCTGCAGAAGATAGTGGAGATATCGTATTACAACATGAATCGCATTAGACTGCAGTGGTCAAGGATTTGGCACGTGATTGGAGATCACTTCAATAAGGTATTTTTAAAATCAAGTTACAGAACATACATGAATAGCAGGACTTCTTTAATCAGCTTTTTTTAATGTTCTTACTGCTGTAGGTTGGGATGTTTAAAAAAAAAAAAAATCTATTAAAGGTGCCTAAAGGAAGCACCTATTTAAAAATCTGAAGTGTATAAATACAAATGGAAATGTTTATGGGAACTATCTTTAATCACTTCATTATATGATTTTGTATTTGTAATTTTTCTTTGTCATTGTCTTATCCTTCTGATCAAATGCCAAGTTAGTTTTCCTCTAAAATATATACAGATGATCCTGGAACAACAAAGTTATTTTCGTTAGGAAACTGGAGCATGTTTGGCTGCAAGGGTTTTAACCTGAGATTATTGAGTTTTTTAGTGTCTAGCTGGCTATTATAGTTCTGCACTTGTTGTATACAAAATCCATGGGTCTGTTCAGTTGGATCAAATGACTGATAAAGCCCTCTCTCTGAAAGTAACCTCCTGTTTTCTAAATATCTGAAAAATAGAATGTGCTAGTGATTTTTAGTGGACTGACATGAAACTTAAATGATTAATTTGTTACTCATAAGTAATACTTTAGCTGGTATATGTTTGAAAATACGCTTTTCTTCTAGGTTGGATGTAACCCTAATGAAGATGTCGCCATCTTTGCAGTAGACTCATTAAGGCAGCTGTCAATGAAATTTCTTGAGAAGGGAGAGTTAGCCAACTTCCGCTTCCAGAAAGACTTCCTAAGGCCTTTTGAGCATATTATGAAGAAAAACAGGTGTGATGCACTGCAAACTCTGTGTTAGCTTGCTTTAATCCTGCTTAAAGTTGTTACTTGGTGTGGGTTAGATTGTCTTGTACATGGAAGTGGCACAGTTACTTTGTGCCAGTGTAAAATTGTGCCACTTGTGAAAGTCTTACTTTCCCTTTTTTTTTTTTTTAAAGATCTCCAACTATTCGGGACATGGTAATACGCTGTATTGCTCAGATGGTGAACTCTCAAGCTGGTAATATTCGTTCAGGCTGGAAAAATATCTTTGCAGTCTTTCATCAAGCGGCATCAGACCATGATGGGAATATTGTGGAGCTGGCCTTTCAGACTACAGCACATATAGTTAGTAAGTAATGCTTGTTAGATGTGAGTACTCAAATTAGCTTAGCTGCTGTGATTCAGGTTTAAAAGGTCCATCTGAATAAGACTTGTGTATTTCCAGGTAAATAAACACAAGATCTTGCAGTCAGACTGTTTGAACTCTGTAGCTAGGTCTTACCCGTTAAGTCTCCTGATTGCTATGGACAGGAAAAACTAGATACAGATATCTTGCTATTGAACTTTGGAAGTTTGGAATAGGTTCAGTAAGTTTGTATGTTACCCCATCTGTTGCAATAAGTTGTTTTGGATTAAGGAATGCATTTCACAAACTTCCATGCCAATTAAGTATCGTATGGTGGGGATCATAAAGCTTATGATGCTGATATGTGACTGCTTGTAGAGTTTGATTCATACAGCCTACCCGCTCTGGCAGTATGTTTGAACAACACACTGCTGCCACTTTCAAAGGAAGACAGCCAACTCAAATATTCTTGAAACGGACCTCCAATATTGATCATAGCTTTCTTATATGTCCTGAAACTATCCTCTTCCCGTTAAGTAGCATGGGGAAAAATACAGAATTAATAAATGCAAATAGTAACAAAACTTTTTTTGCTAACTTGAATTACATAGATCTTGGGAGTTGTAGTTTGTTCAAAAGCTTGTACGCATTGGATTTGTTTTGTATTTAGTCTGTCCCTTAAGTCTGAAATCTAACTGCTTTTTCCTCTCTTGCTACACAATATGAGTAATTACAGGCTTAGATAATTTGCGTAAATCTAGGTAGCTTCATTCACAGCAGGGAAGCTAACATCAAGCTTTACTCCTATTATTTTTCAAAAGATTTTAAGAGCTTTGGGTTGCATAGGCTGTGGGAGGAAACTGAACCATATAAGAAGCCATGAAATAATCCTAGATGATAAAATTGGTAATTATCCAACCTGAGAAAATGTGATGCTGACAAATTTGGGTGGTGGGGTGGGATGGGGAAGAATGTGAGGTAAGACAGAGAAGCATATTTAATCTAGAAGATCTGGTCCGTTCATGTTTGTCCATTCAGTAGTGGTATACCATGTCTGATATATCTAGATCAATGCCAGTTTATCTCTGGATTCCAATATCAGTACATTTTAAAAAGTGTATTTGTTTCCTCTTCACAGCAAATATTTTTCAACAGCATTTTCCAGCAGCAATTGATTCATTTCAGGATGCAGTAAAATGTCTTTCTGAGTTTGCCTGTAATGTTGCATTTCCGGACACCAGCATGGAAGCTATTAGACTTATTCGGTATTGTGCAAAATATGTTTCAGAAAGACCACAGGTATTTTCTTTTAATTTTTACCCTTCTGTATTCTTATTCTATCTTCTACTGTTAAACTGAGACTAATCTTGTAACTAAGAAAGAGCTTTCAGATTCAAACGTCTCCCAGCAGGAAGTGTTTGTATTAAAAGCTTATTCAGCATTAGGAGTCATTTTTGTATTGTGTAAGCAGTAAACTACAACTAACTAAAAAAATTTAAGTCTCAACAGTCCAAATTGGAAATAACTGAATGAAAAGTATTTTTTATAGTGTTAGGATGCCTTGGAAAACAATACTACTTGTTCTTAATTATGCCTAAATTGATTACAAACATGCGTATTTTGCTACATCAGTCTATTGTGTGAATACTTAATATAATAATCACTTTGCTGGAAAGAGCCTGGAGTTAGATTGCAGTTGCATGTTACTATTGCAAGATGTGCATGCTGTTTTCAATATGCCAGAAAAGTCTAGAACAGGTTTATGCCAAACTTAGATTTCCTTATTACCTATATTTAACAGTGACACTTGCTTCCTAAAATCCAAACCTCTGTAACTTGTAAAGCCTTTAGCAGGACTTAAGTAAAATGGATTTAAGTATTTATTTTCCATGTATTTTTTCCAGTATTTTCGCAGAGAGTTCTGTTTCAGTTCTATACTTATATTTTACAGGATTTGAGTGTTACAGTAGAAACTAAGCTAACTTGTCAAGTCTGTCTGTGCCACTAGTAGTATCTAAATCTCAGATTTAAAGATTTCTGAGGCTTGCTTTTTTTCTTATTTTTTCCTGCCTATCTCCAAGGTATTGAGAGAATACACAAGTGATGACATGAATGTTGCTCCTGGGGACAGAGTATGGGTCAGAGGATGGTTTCCCATTTTATTTGAACTTTCTTGTATCATCAATCGTTGCAAATTAGATGTTCGAACAAGGTAATAAAGCTTTTTTTTTTTTTTTTAATTTGGTTAGTTGAAGAGATCACAGGTGCACATTTTAACATCTTTTCCTTTATTTGTTTGGGTTTGTTTATAGAGGCTTAACAGTGATGTTTGAAATAATGAAGAGTTATGGTCATACCTTTGAAAAGCACTGGTGGCAAGATCTGTTCAGAATTGTGTTTCGGATTTTTGATAATATGAAACTCCCTGAACAACAAACAGAGGTAAAAACAAAAAGCAAACAAGCATTAGAGTTCTTAAAAACAAACAAACAAACCAAAACAAAACAAAAACAAACAAACAATAATGTTATATATAATACCATAATGGTATGTTGTTGTATTATGCTATATTCTGTGGTATGTATGAAATTTGTCATAGTATCAGTTGACCTATCTTGTCTCTTCTGTCTGAATATTTTCAAGGAGATTATTCAAACTTTGTGAAAACTGTAGTTTTCTGAACAGCATTCATGTGGCCAACTAAATGCTTCTGACAAGATACGTGCAGTAGTGAGACTTTTTAGTTCTATCAAAATTTTACTCCTCTGCTCGGAAGCCATGTCCTTTGTTGAATAGCCATGCATAAGCCAAGTGCTGTCATCATAGAAGCCACCTGAAAACAAAGACTTTTCATTTTTTCTCATAGAAATCTGAATGGATGACCACTACATGCAACCATGCACTTTACGCAATCTGTGATGTATTTACGCAATTTTATGAAGCTTTAAATGAGATCCTTCTTCCTGACATACTTGCACAGTTACACTGGTGTGTAAAACAAGGTAGCTTATTTACTTGTATCTTTTGATTCATGTATTTTTTTAAATGTTCATTACTTAAGAAGGGGAAAATTAACTGAATTTTGGGAAAATAAAAACGACCATTAAGACAGTATGTTATGTAATAGATGGATGTAGTATCTTAAATATTCGAACATCATTCTATTTAATGAGTTAGGCAGCTCTTCTGTTAATGTGTTTATGGTGCTATTATGACAGAGCAAAGGCTTTTAAAGAGTTGTTTATTCTTCTGCCAACAGCCTCTCCATTTGGCTGCATGGATAAAATACCTCATTTGCTTACACACACACACACGCATTCTGACTTTTTTTTTCTTTTTTTCTCCTCCACCCCCCCCCAACCATCTAGTGCAACTTTCTAAAGAATGTGTTTTCTTTCGGGCTCCAACTTTTAACACCTGAAATCCTGCGCATTGCTAGCGTGGAATGTGAGGAGACTGCCATGCAGGAAATCATAAGTTTCGAATTGGTGCTTTTCCTTCTTTAGTCTCACTGTATCCTTCCTTTCTGCTTCTTTCCTGTCCTTTGTCTTCTCTGTTTGGATTTCAATCTCATGAAGTCTATTTTTAAACACTATTTTTTATTCAGTAGGTTCCTAAGCTTGATATTATTGTAATATACTTACAAGGATGCTTTAAGCTAAGGTACCACGCATTTCACAATATTGGTAAAAATGTTTAATGGAGCAGTAATAGAGAATGCTTCATTTGTCATTGATATTGTAGAAGCTGATAAATATTTTTTTATCTTTTGCAGATAATGAGCAGTTGGCTCGATCAGGTACAAACTGCCTAGAAAACCTGGTAATACTAAACGGACAGAAATTCAGCCCTGAGGTCTGGGGCCAGACATGCAATTGTATGCTAGAAATCTTCAAAACTACTATTCCTCATGTGTAAGTTGATAAATTTAATTCCCATACTAATACCTGTTTCCAGAGCAACAATATTTACTTTTTTTTTTGCCCCCCCCAAGCTTGCTGACATGGAGGCCTGCAGGAATGGAGGAAGATTCAGCTGAAAAACACTTGGTAAGAGTTAATTCAGTGCAACAAACTAAGTTGAAGGGTTTTGTGTTAGGTTAGCTTTTGAAATATTTTATTGTAGTAAATACACTTGACAATAAACAATGGAATTGACATTAGCTTGTATTTGGTGTCTGTAAAATAAGATAGAAAGAATGGATGCAGGAAACCTTTGAATCTTAAGATTAGTGAAGTCATCTGAAAACTGATAGCTGGTTGGGAGTTAGTGTTTTGGATTGCTAAAATTGTTCTGCATTTTCTTCTAGGATTTAGACCTAGATCACCAGTCTTTAAGCAGCATGGATAAAAATGCTTCAGAAAGAGGACAAAGTCAGTTTTCAAATCCAACAGATGAGAGTTGGAAAGGTGGACCTTATACAAGTAAGGAAAACATAGAAGTTCATTTAATAAACTTTTATAGCCACTCTTAGTCCACTTCTCTACTTCTGTAGAGAAAGTTTTTGGGCACTTAAACTTGGGGTACATCTTTACAACTTGTGTTTATGCCTTGCAGAGAAATTTTCTATTTATAAGATAATTTACAGCATCACTAAATATCAAAATGCTAATGGTAATGTAGTGTTTTGCTAGCCTGTTGTATGTGAATGTCAAAAATTGCTTCTGAAACATGTGTTATTCCCTTTCATTAGATCAGAAACTATTTGCTGGCCTCCTTATAAAGTGTGTGGTACAGCTGGAATTGATACAGACCATTGATAATATAGTGTTCTATCCAGCAACAAGCAAGAAGGAAGATGCTGAGCACATGGCTGCAGCTCAGGTGCCATCAGACTTATTTATAACCTTGTTGTGGCAGTAAAGTATAGACTATTGAATGCTCTGACGTGTGTTTACAAAATACAGTCTCTTCCTTTTTCTAACTCTACTCTAGCACTAATCTGAATGTGTGTGTCATTACTCTTAAGCAGTGATTTTTTTTTTTAATTTTTTTTTTGCCTGCCTCCAGTGTTTCCTGGCAGTCTGCCTGTTGGATTATTATAATTATATTTTTGTTACTAATATAATGTATTATCATTGTTTTTATAATGAATACACACTCATCAAGAATATTTTTGTTTGGTTTGGGGAGAGTATTCTTTTCTGTTGTTTAGCCTGAGTGTCTTCATTTAGCCACAGTTGAGGCTTTGCTGAGCCTCTAGGTGTTTACAAAGGAGGAGATGCAGAAATTGAACTTTAGCAAGGTTAACGGTCAAGATTTAACTCATTATGTGCCTCGGAGAGGTCCTTGACCCTGAAAATTCTGCTTCTAGGGAATAGTGCAGGGTAGCTCTTGCTTGGCTAAGTTAATAAAGCCCTAAGCTAGAAGTTTGGGCTAGTGCATTCAGGTAGTGTTTTGGGGATGGTTTAGTAAAATTCCTAATCAAATTAGCTGAAAATATTGACCAATTTTAATGAAACTTGACATTAGCCAAAGATGGGGAATTTCTACGCTATGCAACATTTAAACTTGCACTATTTTTGTGGTTCATTTTGAAGTTTTTCAGAATTCAGCAGGCCTACTCAAGTCAGCTCCTAGAGGAGAGGAAATATTCTATATTGTATTGCTATGACTTTTTTATGCCTTGATAAAAGAGGTTCTTCCCTTGTTGTTCATTTTTTGGTTTTGTTTTGTTTTTTTTTTCCTTATTGATAACTAGGATAGATCATAACTTCTCTCTTTTAAAATATCCTACTGAAAAAAGAGTACAACTCTGATATTTGACAGGATCACTCTGCTGTGTTGCATTGTGTTAATATTTCACTTGTACCTAAAAATGGAATCTGGAGTGCATGGTATATGGTCTGTGAAATATCAAAGTCTCTTAAGCTTATATAAAAAGAATATGTTATTGACACTCCTCTCTCTCTCTCTCTTCCTCCCTCCTTGCCTTTAGAGAGATGCGTTGGACGCAGATATCCACATTGACACAGAAGACCAAGGAATGTATAAATATATGTCTTCACATCACCTGTTTAAGTTACTAGATTGTCTGCAAGAGTCTCATTCATTTTCAAAAGCCTTTAATTCAAATTATGAACAGCGAACTGTGTTATGGAGAGCAGGTGAGGTTTTTTATTTTTAGTTTGATAAAAATACTGATGTCCACTTATAGCTTTAGCTATCGAGATACAAAAGTATACTATTGCAATAATCTCTACAGTTAATCTGACAGTGTTGCAGGCTTTTATTACTTGTCTCCTTCGTGATGACTTGAATAATTCTGTTTGCTAAGTTACCTGCTTTTTTGATTAAACTAGAGCTACACAGTTGGTACTACTGTAGTTAAATATCTTTATAAATAGATTAGATCTCAATCAAAATCAAGGAGGAGGAAATACTATCTGGACAAGAAATCATTACTGTTCACTAGTGGAGGTATTGTTGATAAAATTTACCTCTTGGCTAGTTAACTACAAATGTGAATGTTCCCTCTCTCCCTCTGTGTAACTGATTTCTAGGGTTCAAGGGTAAATCAAAACCCAATCTATTAAAACAAGAGACCAGCAGCTTGGCTTGTTGCTTGAGAATACTCTTTCGAATGTATGTGGATGAAAACCGCCAGGACTCCTGGGATGCTATACAACGACGACTGCTTAGGTAAGAGTATCAGCTTGGTTCTGATGCATTCTGTTTTCAGCTAGTACAGTGCAGCCGTGGTTTAGGTTGCTCAGCAGAGCGTGCAAAGTATATGAAGTATATAATATAAGTATTTATAGATATATGACCACTCTTTATTAAAAGTTAATTTAGCAATAAGGAAGCACTCTACCTGGAATAAATGAAGCACCTTCTTGCCTGACATAAGCTTTTCTTTACAGAAGTGGTGGTGTATGAATACTTTTCATATCTGAGTACATAAGGATATTCAGAGGTATAATAGGATACAGTAATCTAACCAGAGTGCAGTATAAGCAGCTGTAAACCTGGAACTTAGGTAAATGTAGAAAATTATGCTAGGTGAATATAAAAAGGTATTGGAGTCCCCTTTATTTGAAAAGTGAGTTGTTGGTACATGAAAGTTCAGAGTACTAATCTCTAATCAAATGTGAAGAACTATTAAACTTTCTGTTGGCCCTAATGCAGTGGATTTCAGTAGCATTCTGATTTATGAGCGTCTATGGACATACTAATCCTTTTTAGTGTGTAAAAAGGGGAGGTTTCATTCCTTCTTTAATTAAAAGTGCCCCGAAAAAGCCACAGTAGGTGGTACAGTTTGTACCTTGTGTTGACAGTCTACAGCGAGGACCAAAAATTTATTAATACAATAGTAATCCCTCTCTAATCTGTGATGCTGAGCTCTGCAGATCTTTACTAAAGCAGTCTAGATTTGGAGGGAGAACTCTTTCATGTTGCAGTTGCCTAAGCTGTCCTAATGTAAGGATCAGGAAATAATGTTTGCAGGTTGAAGGTGATACCACTTCAATTACAGAATGTTTATGAGGAAAATCAGACTCTTCCACCTCTAACTCCATGGTTCTTTGCTGACAAGATGAAAACTATTTCAGTTCAGTTATCTGTAACAACTACTGTAACATCCAGACAAATTTGTTAATTAAAATTCTTACATGTGATTGAAAACTTTCCCATGGAAGTGCATCTTGCTTGAGAACAAAATACACTATGAAAAGACAAACAGTGCATGTTATAAAAACTTTTTAGGGGTTTTCTTTATGGTTTGTCTGAACTGTCATCTCTTTAGTGTATGCAGTGAAGCCCTGGCGTATTTTATTACCGTGAACTCAGAAAGCCACAGAGAAGCTTGGACCAATCTCCTGCTGTTGCTTTTAACAAAAACACTAAAAATCAGCGATGAAAAGGTAAGAACAGGCTCTGTTGAATTCAGTCTTTATTATCATCTGTATTGCAAGGTAGCTAGTTTGCTTGCATAGTCTGTACTCTCCTTGAAATACAGCAGTCATTACATCTGCATTTTTTGCAAGCATTCTACGTTATAAAAATCAGACTGCATCCATGCAATAGCAGTTTACTGATATTTTAAGAAATTGGTAGTAGTGGTGGCTTGGCTTCTCCATGTAGTAGTAATCAATGATGTCCCTGTCATTATGGTGTGTTGTGAGAATAGTCTTAACTTTTTGTAGATAATGGCAACTTGGCCATTCCTTAGTACAAAATCCAAGTATCTTTTTATTCTGAAAGTTCTGTGGTGAACTTTCCCCATAACTAATGCTGAGCATTATTAGGAAGGGAATAGAGGACAAAACATACTACTTCTTGTGTAAATTTGTGACAGATTTGCATCTTGAATATTGTTTGCAGTTCTGCTTCCCCTTACCAAAAGGGGTGTGATGGAGCTGGAAAAGGGCTGAGAGTGTGTACCAGGAGTAAGGGATATAGACTGGCTCCCATACATGGAACTGTATGTAGGTTAGACTTTTACTCAGTTATCTTTTATCCAAAAAAGAAATAAAAATGAGAGGTGCATAAAGGCATTACCAGCATGGAAAGAGGTAAATAATTGTTATACTGGAAGAGACTGAATGAGAATTTTGGAGATTGCAAGTCACTGGAGGGGAAAAAAGCCAAACACACACATAATGGAGATACTGCTTCACCTGAGGGTTCAGCTGTGGAAGGCTTTGTTATGTATTGTGGATGATATTTTGAAGAGGCTGGAGAAGCAACTGGACAAATTCACACTAGAGGAGGGTGTTTCTACAAGTAGTCCCTGATACCACCGCTACCCTGAGAAATCCCTGAGCCACAAAATAGTCTAACACTATTTTAGGGAAGTAATGCCAAATGCATGCTCTGTGTATGGTTTCCTGTAGCCATCTGCTAAGGCTGTTGTGGAAGACAGACGCTGGGCTTGATGGCCCTTTGGCTATCCAGGGGGGCCTTTGATTGGGTGAGACCTTGTGTTTTACCAAGTTGGTGTAGCCATGAATGTGGAAGACCTCTGCACTTTCCTATAGTAATAGAGAATAATGTTCTTTTTCATTCTTCTTTGATAGTTTAGGGCACATGCTTCAACATATTATCCATACTTGTGCGAAATCATGCAATTTGACCTGATTCCTGAGCTTCGAGCTGTGCTACGGAAGTTCTTCCTGCGTATAGGTGTTGTGTTCAAAATCTGCATAACAGAGGAGCAGATACGGACACCTGGGATGAACTTACCTTCATGGTAGCCCTAAGCAGGGTTGGTTACTTTGGCTTGTACATAAAGCTATGTTCCAGAGATGGATTCAAGTGGATGGGAAAAAATGGGACACTGGTGTATCAACACAGCAGCAAGTTACTCTTACCACAATGGCATTTGGGGAGGAGGAAAAAAAATCCTGTTTTGTCCATCCTACAAAACTATCAGCAATTTTAATTTAAATTATTGCTTACAGAGTTAATACAGTAGATGTAAAAGTCTCTTTGTTTCAATGCTAGTCATCCTTATGATCAAGTCTGTCTCTTCTAGTCTTTTGTCAACTGTTCAGTCTTGCGTCCCAGCTAAATCTGATAAATCAGCTGGATTCCTCAACAGAAATTATGCCCCTTGGAAATAATGAATATAGTTGTATAGCCTTGTGATGTTAGCACATATGTTCATAATAAACTATAATGTAGTGGCTAATGACCACCTAAGATCATTTTGGGTTTTTCTTTGTGTGTACATGACCAGGTAGCGTGTTACAATGTTTGAAGTGGACAGCCTGTAGGATATTTGGGGAAAGGGTTTTCCACCAGTTTAGCAAGTAATTTTTAAAACTTTCTTTTAATATCAGTGCTTCATCTTCTGAGACTTATTTTTGTTTTTATGAAAGGTTTTACATCAGGAGCACACAATAGCATCTACTTTTTTAGCTTGTTAGTCTTGAGTTAAAGACCTTTCAAAAAAAACCCAAACACTTTTAAACCTTCCATTTTCTTTCATACATTGTGAGATTGTGGA
Organism: Cariama cristata; assembly: GCF_000690535.1. NCBI lineage: Eukaryota > Metazoa > Chordata > Aves > Cariamiformes > Cariamidae > Cariama > Cariama cristata. The sequence continues at coordinate 832 of NW_009613015.1, read as the reverse complement.
CAGAGTATATACACAGTAATATTAAAACCAAGGTTCAGAACAGAGAAAACCAACTTTACCCTTGAGTACAATGTATTTAGTAGTAATTGTGTTTGTTAAGCAAGAAGTGCTGTCCTTAATACATATGAGGTTCTGTCTCTTTTTACTGCAGATCTGCAACTTCTGATGCCTTTTTGTGCAAATGATTTTTGTTCTCAACTGTTAGTTCCTATTGTCATCTAAACCAAAAATTGAATTCCCACAAAACTGCTCTAGCAAAATTAAACAAGTTCATTCATGTGCTTTAAGAGTTACCTTCAAAGCATTGAAACGTATTGGTATCTGTGAAGCAAATGTGACTTTAACACCGCAGCTTGCTTGCCCTAGAGATTTTTCTTTCTTTGAAATGCATCAGTTTTCTGTGACAACTGTTTCCATAATAGAATACCAGTTTACTGTTGAAGTACTGCAGGACTGAGGTTTGTCCTTTGAAATAACTTTAACTTCAAATTTGAAGACCTCTAGAACTGGAAGAGTGTGGCAGGAACAGGAGGAGAGGTTGCACTTCCAAAATAATGTAAACAAAGGTGGTGTATTAACTGCTGTGCTATCCATAGTAGCAAACCTAAAATATAGCAGTATTTAAAACAAACAAACAAACAAAAAAACACCAAAAAACCAAAACAAACAAAAAAAACCTCACCCCACACAATCCCAACCAAACAACCTACTTGAATGGTATTAAGTATTTAACTTGTTATTTTGCCTTTTAAGTTTCCTAGTAGATTGGCCTTAGTTGAGGTTGTCTTGGGATATTCCACTCTCAGAGCTGCTGGGATTTGCTGGGATTCTT
>NW_009613014.1:465-1514 GCF_000690535.1 Cariama cristata | reverse complement strand
TGACAGGTACCATCCCAAGCTCTGTGGGACAGGGGATTACCTCTCAACAGCAGGGTTATGAATGTATCTGATGTCCTGGCATTAGACTTTTATGTTGCCCTACACTGAATTGCTGCTTTTCCATGTTGGATGCCATTTTGGTCTCTGGGAGTGGCTCTATCGGAGCTTAATGAGCACTATAGCTTTTAATATATTTGTAGAAGTGCTGCTAATGTTCTTAGATGATTTGAATTCCACACTGTGGTATAATATCTGTTTTATATTATTTTATCCATGCTTTTGTTTTTTATGTAAACTGTTCCTTATTGTTGTTCAGAAAGAAAAATTAAAGCTCTATTCTCTATGGTTAACGTATTTTCAAATCACTAAAAACGTGGTTGTTCTTTACGACTGCGCGGTCCCTGGTAAGACGGCAAACGTGGAGGACCCCGAAAAGGCAGCACTGACACCTTCAGAAATGCTCCTTCCGAGAGCACTGGGGGGTAACTCCTGCACCCAAAAATGCTTTCGTCTCGGGGGGAGCAGTGGGATGCTCAGGTGCTTTTATCCTTGTTTTGAGGATGGACTTCTGCTTCCCTCCTCACAATACCTGCTCCTTGTTGCTGGAAAAACTGCTGCTAATGTTTAATGAGCGCTCAAAGCCGCAGCAAAAGAAGTGGGCCCGTATCAGCTTTGGTCTGGAAAAAGCTCCTCCTGTTGCGGAATGCATGGCGGTAAATGCTCACTGGTGCCATTAATGAAACTGTAATTCCAATGAAGTTAATCTGCATCCAAGCTATCTTTGTGCTCTCCGAGCTGCTGACAAGGAATTTTTCAAAGTAGGAATCGGTGCGCGGCCCGGGATCTTCTAGAGCAGAATCTTTTGTTTGCCCTCCTCCCACTTCCAGCACTTCTGTAGCGGGGAACGCACTTTTATTTTCTGAAGGTTACAGACAGTTCTGCACAGCGCTGCCCTGGCTTTGGGTTTATTCCGTGCCGGGTAGCAGCTTCTCTTCTTTCCTCGCAGCGCCGGCGAGGGGAAGGGCTGAGATCTAACGGTGCCTCTCGGG
>NW_009613014.1:0-202 GCF_000690535.1 Cariama cristata | reverse complement strand
CGGCAGAGCTCCGGGTCTCTGCCCGAGTGGGTGATACCGGGCTCCCCGCGGTGCTGGGGCTCGTGTGTGTCTTGCCCAGGCGTCTCCTTTCCACAGTAACTCCTAGGAGAGCTGCCGGGCTGTGCGGAGGTCTGGGGGTCCGCGGCTGGGGACCTGGGGCACAGAGCGGGCAGCAGCGTGGCCGGCCGGGGGGTGGGCAGGG
>NW_009613013.1:0-588 GCF_000690535.1 Cariama cristata | reverse complement strand
CACCCGCTCCCTTTTTCAGCATCTTCCCCCAGCGCTTCCTCCCGAATCGGAATAAAACGGCGTTACCTGCTGGGCCCAACTTGGCTTTTCCAGGAGTATTTAACTTTGCCGGTCCCTCCTGGGAACCAAACAAGCGGCTCAACCACACCAATCTCGCAGCTTTGGCCGCCAAAGTTGCCTCTAGTCTTCTTATTTGTCACAGAACCGCCGTGCTAAGGCTCGGGAGAATCTTTATTTAGTGTTGCAGATGTTACCAAGGCACCGCAGATTGGAAATGAGTCCAAAGGATTAAGACGAGGTTATTAATTGGAGGCCTTCCCCTTTAAGAATGATTGACAGTTACTTTCTGGACAAGTAAAGTGCCCCCCCAGCGCGGGTCCGGGGTGGCTGCGGCAGACAAAGCCCCGAACTGCCTTCCCCACTCAGATTGTCTCCCCACAAAGGCGTCCTGCTGGAGTTTGCCTTGTAATCCCCTCATTACGGGCGAGGAAAAAGAATTAGAAACAGGGGGAGCGGAGAAGAAAGGCCGGGGCGATGGAGGGGGAGGGCAGAGGATTTCCTTCGGCTGCGGAGGTTCTGCCCCAGGGA
>NW_009613012.1:2515-21711 GCF_000690535.1 Cariama cristata | reverse complement strand
CCACTCTCTGGGCATGGCCAGCCAGACAGCCAGTTTTTCCCCCAACAAAGGGTATTCCTGACCAAGCCATGAGCTGCCAGCTTCTCCAGGAGAACACTGTGGGAGACAGTGTCAAAGGCCTTGCTAAAGTCCAGGGAGACCACATCCACAGCCTTTCTCTCATCCACCAGGCAAGTCACCTGGTCATAGAAGGAGATCAGGTTGGTCAAGCAGGACTTGCCTTTCGTGAACTCATGCTGGCTGGACCTGATCCCCTGATTGTCCTGCACATGCCTTGTGATCTCACTCAGGATGATCTGCTCCATAACCTTCCCCGGTACTGAGGTCAGGCTGACAGGTCTGTAGTTCCCCAGATCCTCCTTCTGGCCCTTCTTGTAGATGGGTGTCACATTGGCTAACTCACTGGTTAGCCAGGACTGCTGGTAGATGATGGAGAGTGGCTTGGCAAGCACATCCGCCAGCTCCTTCAGTATCCTTGAGTGGATCCCATCCAGCCCCACAGACTTGTTCCTGTCTAGGTGGAGCAGGAGATCACTAACTGCTTCCTCCTGGATAATGGGGGGATTATTCTGTTCCCCATCCCTGTCACAATGCAAGTAAAGCGCTGATCAAAATGAGACTGCTGCAACAGTTTGTAAAATGATGATTGATGTGGACTGGTTGTACTTGATGGGGAGTTTACCTATATATTATGTTGTTGAAGTCAGATGACCCTGACAATCCTGCTTTTCCTCACTGTGTTTATACAAAGAGCAATGACCAGTCCCAGCTATTAAATACCACACGGTTGACAACAGAATTGATTTTAGACTAATCTGTTTTAACTTTTTGTGCATCTGTACCTCTGAGTTTTGTCTTGGTCATTACCCAGAGGACGGTCCTTATAAATTGCATGGCATTTGTGAGCAGGGTATTAGTTTTGTTAAGAGTTGTGTACCCCATCAGAATTTTAGTTTGTTTTATTTAAAATCCAACTTGCGATTAAGAAAAATAGGAGCAAACCAAAATGTACTGGAAATGGTTAACATCGGTGCATTCACTATTCTATAGCAAACAACCAGATCTTTACAGTGCTCTCCAGGCATTTTATATCTGTTCAGAAAAGGTGGCACAGGAGGCTCTATACCATTTGGCACTCTTTTTACGTAAATGAGCACAGCTGAGGATTGTGGCTAATAATATATTTTTAATTGAGAATACATTGACTAGGCAAAAAGATAGATGTTTACTCTACAGAAATGCTACCGGCAGTTGTCTTTCCACAGAGCATCAACCAGGAAAAAAAAAAATAATGGTGGCTTAAGGGTTTCATAACTTAAAGATACATTTTTGAAGTAGACCATAAAATTCAGGACAGGATAATAAAAGTAGAAGTTTCTATTGCATTGTCTTGCTCAGGCTGTCCCAAAGAGAATAGTGTAGGTCCTGGCCTGGCATGGAGAGCAAAGGTGCCCAGAAGAATTTCCCAGCACTCTGTGTCTTCATCATACTGCTTTAGTTTGTTCCCCAGCGGTAGCACCTTGTGCTACCTCCCTGCCTTCAAGAATACAAATAGCCAAATATCCTTAAAATGACGTATGGGGAGCAACAGTAACTTAAATTAAGCCTGATCCAAAGGAGCACGGAGTCACTGGGCCAAAACCTGCTCCCAGTTCCACCAGTGAAAACACCAGCATCATGTGGATGTACTGGCAGAGTGCTTTATCACAGTCAATAAACCTTAATGAGCACTGCTGAGTCACCTCACACACGCAGCTGGGCCCGCCGGGATCCGGCTCCCCTGTGCTAGTCCAGGCATCTCTGCTTTGCCGTGTGTTGCATGGTGCATGTACACCTGAGGTCAGGCTTTACATCTGTGGATAAAATTGAGAAGGGTTTTTCTCTAGACATGCTACTTAAGGAATTATTTCAGTCTGCTTAAAGGGAGTTAAGTATCTTCTATATTGAAATTTGTATCAATGAATATGAAAATAAAATCTTGAAAACCACTCATTATCTATGTGTCCTAGGTCTTATCTATCATGAAGAAGACATTACTGTTATTACTTTTTTAAAGTACACTTTATTCTTAAAACTGTAGATTACTCTGAGTAATTTTGGGTTTTAAACTATGAGAGTTTTACAAGATTATATTTTCTAGCCTAAAAAAAAGGAGGTTGAGTTGTCTCGATCCAAAAGGAAGTTACAGATAGGGCCACCCCAAAACATTGGCTCTTTATTTCCTTTGAACTGTAGGAAAAGCAGAATTCCTGGTGAAGTAGGGGTGGGGAGAGGTGTAGACTTGATATTTGGTTGTAGAGGTTTCCCCCTGTGTCAGGTGGGTAGGGAGCAGATTGCCAGTGGAAGGTGTTTGTACCACAAGACCTGAAAACATAAGCAAAGAAGCAGTCTCATTTTCCAGTGAAACAAATATTCAGCCTGAGTGCTTTAAAAATTAGGCTCCAAGTGTGAAAAGAAAGGGTAAGTACTCATAGCAGTTTCTCAAGCTTCAAGGACACCATTGTGACAGGTACAGCATAAGAGTAGGGAAAATGATAGAAAGCAAGACAAAAATTAAATTTTTCTTTATAAAATTCTCCTGTTTATTCCTGAAACCTCCCACAACACTACCAAGGCCTTGGTTTAGTTCCCTAAAATAATGGATTTTCTGTCCACATAAGATAGTGGCAAAATGCGTGTTTCAATCTAGAACTAGTCCTGCGATTCTCAGGAGGTGAAACTACCTACAACGCAAAAGAGGGCCAGGGCTAAATCTCAGTGTATGTGAATAAATGTCCTTCCTCAGTGCCGGGGTGGCTGCCTTCAAAATGCTGCAAGTTTGGGGAGCCGTTTTATCTAGTAAATTAGTGCTAACTCTGTAGGACGAGACAATTGTGGTAAAACAGCCCATGTAATTCTTATAAGGAAAGCGTTTATCCGAAGGATAACTTCCACCTTCCATTACTGGACAGACTGGTGATGCTGAGCTAGCTTGGTACAATGTTCAACACTGAATATCCGATAAAACTGAAAATTAATGCTTTGCTATAAATCACATGGCCCAAAATCAGAATAGCATGAAATAGCGGTACTCAAGGGATACTGAAGTGGGACTTGAAGGAAGCAGAAAACTCCAGCAATGTAATAAAACATAATCAAGTAGAAGAGTTTTGTGTCAATGTAAAGAATAATTTCTAAATTGCCACAATATTTTGTTTAAGTGAGACCAGGCCCATTAACAGAAGGGAAGAAAAAAAATTTCAGGTTTGTCAACTGATTCCCTGTGGGATTTTTTTTCTAATGAATTAAAAAAAAAAGGACTGAACTTGATGGGGGGGGGGGGGGATAGGATAAAGAAGGAAAGTATTTATACCATTCTGGGACTGGTATGTATCTACAGAATAAAAATAGTCTCAATTTTATACCATTTGCTGCCATGGTGGTGGTTTAAACTGTGGTCATATCTGCACTGCTTTGGCCTTGTATAAAGTGCTGTCATTTCAATTTGCACTTCTGTATTTAAAAAGTCTTGTTACTTTTTCTTAGTTCAGACTCTTTGTCCTGGAACTGATTTGTCCCCTCTGATTCTGATACTAGCAGAAATTAATTTCCTGCATATCATTTGTGGGTTGAATTATCTCTGGCTTAATCTGCGTTCTTACAGGGAGGCCATCTAGCTTACCTAAACCAGTCTACAGGGGATGGAAAATCCTGTTTGCATGACCCATCCCTTGGGGCTCTGCTGGCAGGAGATGCATTAGCAGTGCTGGTGAGGGGGCTGTCCCGCAGGGGCACGGGTGCTTACAGCAGCAGTGGCACTGCTACCCAATTCACCCCACTCCAGCTTTCCCAGTCGGATGCATCCCCATGCAGCATCACCCATCATCACCACATGCGTTTTACTACTCTCTACCTATATTCTTGTCTAAAAGTAGGCAAGGTAAATTAGTTGTTAACTTTGTCCAATGCTATGTGACTGTGCAGCTAAAAATTTATTCACTGGAGATGCCGTGAGTTAAAGGTCCTTTTTGGCTCGTTCTTTCCCATGAGCTGAGTTTTAACACTATGCTCAGTTTTTTAAGTCTGTAATAACTGATGTAGTATTGGATGGTTCTGGATAAGGCTATATGGGGAGAAGCTACTTGCAATTAAAAAAGGCTCCAGATGCTGAGTAGGCTGTGGTGGAACAAAGTTGCCTTCTTAAGGATTTGTTTTCTTCCTCGTAATTCTAAACTAGAAAACATTACCTGGGTTTGGTTTTCATACAATTATCCATTAACTATTTTTAAAGGTAATAATTTCCTGAAGCAATAAAATGGTACTGTTTGTACAATTAATAGGAACATATGAAATGACATAGCAGCACTTGGCTGAATGATTAAATGCAATTTGGTATCTCTGATGCTACTGTGTACCTTATGACAGGTAAAGGTAGGCATGATGTTATGAAACAGTAAGCTGATTTGCACTTTGCTGCAGAAACTTTATCTGTAGTAGTATAGCATCTTAAAGTACAGTGGAGTTATGAGAACTACACCTTTCATACAGTGAAAATGGTGACTGTGACCTTACATTACTACCAGTCATGTCAGTAGCTTCATCTCCCTAGAAGAAAAGAATGAAGTCAAGAAGCAAGATACTTGAAAAGTCAATCAAAATTAATTAAGAAATTACAAATCAATCAATAATACCCCAAAAAGTCTTGTTATGACCTTCGTTACTTGTTTAAGCATAAACAAGGTAATCAGCTAAATTTCCTGTCTAGAAATAAGATCATTGCCAATTAATTTAGGACTTAATTAACTCTCTAAGGTACTGAACTTTAGATGCATCATAGACTGTCGTAACATTATTAATAGTTATTGCAGTGGCTCTAGTATATTCTTGATTTATTATTATTATTATATAACTATTACATTTACACTTATGATGCTATTAAAAAACAAAGCCTTCGATATTACATTAAAGTTAATGCCACATAAAGGATAGAGGCATTAAATTTAAATAAAAGCAGAATTAAACAGATATAAGTTTACATTGGAAACCCACCAGTCCAGCTTCTTCTCTTTGCTAGGAGGCATCAGCATAAGAGTTTATATGTTTAGAGGTATCAATTTTCTATTGCCCAGCTATAATTCTATAATTGCTATTTATTTCTGGTCATGAGCTATTGGATTTGCCAGCCCTTTAGCAGCTTGGAGAAGTCACGGTATAGCACTGTAATGTAATCCCTACCTTCTTTTGAAGATCCTTCCTGCTTGTCTCTTCTATAACAAAACTTGGGACAATCTTGATTTTCCTTTTTTTTTTTTTTTTCATTTTCTTTTCTCTCATGACATCCCGGCAATTTCTTTTTTCTGACACCTCAGTGACCCAGTTTTCTGCTTTTGCTTCTCTTTCTGTTTTAATAACTACAAGCTGCTCCTTTTCCAAGGCTGAGAAGAATTTGTTCCATGTTTGCCAGGAATAAACAGTCCAGTGGAACAAGTGTTCTGTCTCCTGAACAGAGGAGTGAAGAGAGAAAAAGTTGGATCAGTGCAGACATTTAAAGCTGTTCCTTTGCTCAAAGTGGATGTTAACGTTAGTTGTTTGGCGGAGTATGATAAATGTCTACAGAACACGGAGTGTCTGGAAATAAACCTACACTATAAGTAATATGCAAGTGTAGCTATCACCTCACAAGCTGGCAATAACAACATCAGCATGCATCTTTGGTAAATGGGTATTTTGTCTTTTTTACAACCCTAAAAAAGTCACTATGAAAGTATTCCAATCTTTTATTTCAGAAATACTGTCACCTTGTCTATAAGTCACATCCTTTTTGGGTGCCTTTATGTGCTCTTTCCACCAAGAAGAACAGTACCATCCAGTCTTCACCTTTGGCTTCACCACAGTTTTAGCTGGCATCTAGGCCTTGGCTTCTTCACCATTTTATGACTGAGCTGGACAAATGGGGCTAGGAAAGCCAATGTACCTTTTGGCACTGCTTATATTTACAGCAAGAGTGGGCTAACAGCAATATTTTGTTTCATGAAAAAGAATCATTTCAGCTTTGAGAAAAGCTCACAGCTCCCATGTGTATTATCTTGCGGTTTTGGGTTTATTTGGGGTTTTTTTTTTGTTTGCTATATCCAAACTTAGGAAGTAAAACAATCTGGTATCTGCTTCAAACCTGGCAACCTAGACATAGGTGGATTTAGGATTTTCAGGGCTTGTTTTGAGAAAGAAACAGGCTCACAGAGAACCCTTTGATAGGACTGACCCCACTGCTTTACAGTGTCTGAAGATCAGGAGCTTCCTTGTCCAAAACACTCCTGGGTACCTGTTTTGTGACCGACTTGCTAATGATATGTGCATCAGCATGGTGGTGTTGCCACAAGCTAAACTGAAGCTTCTGCATCTCTTCATCCACTGGTCCTAGGTTGGAACTGCAGTTAAGATCTCCAGGTCTCCATCTCTGACAGGTGCTATTCAGTACTTCATGCACACATTTTCCTTTAATTCATGCCTAGATTGGTCACATAACATTTTACCTGAATCTAAGAGTAAGTGCCTTACAATAAAGTTGGTGTCTACCCAGGGAAGTGGATTTGGCAGTGTCTGCTAAATATAACAGGTGAGTTATGGTTTCTAAAAGAGCTAAAGGAATCCAAAATGAGACCCTTTTGTTCTAGAATACAAATATCCATCCTGGGAGTGTCCTTTCTGGAAGTGAGCCAGGAATAACTCCCTAGAATAATGCTCTGTGAGAGCTCACCCCTTTCTGTTGTCTTGTGGGCTTTTTCCTTCAAAATGTGAAGCAGTCAACACACAAAAACCTAGTGCTACATACAGAGATGTTCTTGATTATCTTAGAATATAACTTTTTTCTCAGTTGCTCTTGGACACTATCAAACACTGTTTCACAAAGCCCCTGGTGTTATCCAAATTCATTTATTGAGCACATTTTCTACAGAGATCATGTTGTTATTTCTTTGTAGGAAAAGAGCAAGCAATGAAGAATGACTTTTTTTTTTTTTTTTCTGATGTAGTCCTAGCTGCCAAGGGTATATGGCTAATTAGAGAAACATTATCATAGTAAAAACAGATCACTTCTCGCATATGCGTCTGCCTTGGTTTGTGTGCATGGGCTTGCTAGCAGAAACATGGCTGGGAGGAGATTGAGGAGAACTGGTGGTGCTCATGCAGAATTCATTTCTTTAGTATTATGACTCTTGCTCTGCTGTCTTTCTTCTAGGTCCTTTGCTCCTTCCTCACCATTCTTCATTTCCCAGGGTAAAACCAAATCTAACTCTCGGGTAACTGTGTCCATTGTTAATGTGAGGGATCACATCAGACTCCGTTCTCGCGCTCTGTGCTTCAGCTGCTGCTCTGCCTTTGCTTGGCTGAGCAGGGAAGCGGCTTCTGCAATGTGCTTCTCTGGGGTGACTTGTCAGTGGCTTCCGATGTGCAGGGAGAAAATGATGATGTTATTGCTATTGCTGGGTAGTACAGAAGTACTAATATCTTTACAGGCATTAAAGAATTGAGTTATGCCTGGGCATTTGCTAGCTATGTACTTGCTCACAGTCACGAAAAGAGCTTGTTCAGAGATGGAATAGGGCACATCTACTCTGCCTCCCTTTCCTGTGCTTTAAAGGACACTCCTAATCACAACTTTATTATGCTTGCCACACACTGCTTATATTTCTGAAAGGAGCTTGACTGAGAGTACTGACATTTCTTAATGATACTTTGATCATTTTCCTGTAAATTATCCTGTTAGGAAATGTGCCATGAGGAGTAGAGGAAGGAATGGAGAATTTTACTTTCAACCAGACTTAGATGAGTAAATCTTGCCAGAGTCCTGGGTGCTCAAGGTCTTTCTAAGATGCATTTAAGATATTAGGGGCCACATTTGAAACTTCTACTGAATGTAATTAGGCTTTGGGTTAGACCCTTGAATACTTAACTGTTTTGGTTTTTTTATACAGACTGTCATCATATTACTTCTGTAGTTTTCAGCTCACCAAGTTCTCATAGCCTCATGAGCAAAGCAAAAGCACTGCTCAGGAGCAATTATTGTACTGGGTACAGCAGCGCAGAGTTAGGAGATTAACCTCCCCATGCCCAGTGAGGAGGGAGGCAGCCTGTGATGGGAGGTCAGGTCAGTGGCAATTAATGGCCTTTTCATCATATTCAAGTACTTTGCTCTATGCTGGTGGCTTAGGCAGGAGAGATTAAACTTCTGGGAGATAAAATATAAGGGAGGGAGAAGGAAAGAGGAGAGGAAAAATACAAAATGTGTGACACATTGCAGTGATGCAGTTATCTTGACAGTTCATGAGCGGCACACCAAATCCCAGACACTACAGTGTTAATTCTGCAGGCTGTGATACAGACTCCTCATGTTCAGCCTACCCAGATCAGAGGATCTATCATCAGTAATTGTCACAAACAGAAGCCTATGCTGTTAAAAACAATCTGACATCAATGGCAGGTGGGACTGGAGCTTGCGGTAAATTTGAAAGGTTTGCTTTATTTGGTTTTTTTTGCTCTATGACGTGTGGCATTGCATGGACCAGAATGTGGGGGTTCATTCACAGATTTACCACCTCCCCTACCCAGCAGTCTGGAAAGGAGAGAAATCCCCATTGACAGAAATTACTTTGCAAATTGGAGGGCAACAGTTAAGAGGGTCCTTTATCAATAACACATACTGGATGCTAGCAAAACCATGAGCCTATCTGAAATAAGTCAAGATAATCTTTTTCAAAACCTCCTTCAGCATCACCCTGAGACTGGATTTTGTTAACTTAATAAAATGGTCTTTTGTTTTCATGACATGATTTACAGAACAGACTGCACAAGCTCACTGGGTTTTTGGTTGCAGACTGCATGGCCAAGTCTTCATTGCTTCCAGCCCTTGAGTAACCAGGCAAAATCTGATCAGACACGTTGACCTATACTGCAGCTCCACTTCTGATTACACAATGGGTCAGCACTGGGAGTATGAAATAGTTTAGTTTACCTGTTGAGTTCTTAAAAGAAGCAGCAACAACTTAAACCTTGACACTTAAGTTCTACTTCCAGATGCTTTTATAGAACTATCCAGCTCAGGCAATCCTACCAAAGTCATGTCCACTTAATGGCATTTAATTCAGCCACTTTGTTGGGTTTTTTTCCCCTCCATAAGCAAACACTAAAGCTCTCCATTTCTTCCATGAGTGTGTTCCTGCAGAGCTCAATTCTGAACTATAAACCACAAAAAGATACAGCCAACTGCAAATCTAAGGAGCAGGTGGAAAATACAAAATGTAACTTCTGAACTTCCTAATGGGTAACATAGACGTATCACACCTGCAATCGCTCTGTCCCTGGTTAATGTACCTATTGCCTTTTGTGGGTAGTAGTTTAGCCCTTCTGTTTCAAAATTCTTGAGTCAAGCAGATCACACACTCATAAATTGAGATTATCTGAAACAAATATTGCCCCTCCATTTCTTTCCTTCTAAAATCTTTAAAGATTTTAGACACATGTAAAATAGAGCTTAGCAGAATACATACTGTTATTGGTGACTAGAGCTAAGCAATCAGTCTTAGAATCATCCCTGGAGTGCACTAGCATTTCCTTGCACATGGGTGCTTTCAGAAAGCAAGTAAATTACCTGTTTAGAGAGATTAAGTGAGTTGGTGTACTAACCTGCAAATTATAATTTAAGGAGTCAAAAGCCTTTCTTTCCCCACTCCCTTCCACAGAAATTAACAACTCCAGTAGCATAATTTTTTTTCTGTACTGCCACTCTCTCTACAGTACAATATACTTTATTACTATTTATAGGCTTTATCCCTTTATGACAACCAGTATCAAGAGTAATATTACACCAATAACTTGGTTTGCTAAGTATTAATACAAGGGAAATTATGCTAAGAGCACTGTGTGAGTTTAATTGCAATTCACACTTTAATATTTTGATGCAGCTGTAAAAATGTAGAATGAGAAACATTACAATTCTATTAGATACTAATAAATTGTGTCGTGGAGGAGGATATGAGCTGTACTTGCCATAATGAAGCACATTCTACTTCCCATCTCTCTGTTTTGATCTTGCATGTGTATGATTTCATAGAAAGGTTCAGCAAAGGTGCTATAGAACAAGTAAGAAATGAATGCAAGGTTGTATATTTTTATTTCCAATAATCAGAAACAAAGTGAAAATAATGTAAATCATCTTGCTCATGAAGTGTTTATGTCAAACACTTCATTTTCTTTATGTAAATTGTGAGATTGTTTAGGATGAATCCTATCAAGTTTAATTTTTTTTCTTTTCTAGGCTTAAGCTTTCCAGGTTTGGATGCATCTAATAAAAAAGCATTCTAAGAAATATTCAGAGATTCATCCTCTTTCATTTTTTCCTAATAGAAATGACATTTTTAAACTGCTCTGCTTTTCTCTGCTATTTCTATTCATAAATGAGGGATGCACTGTGGCAGCAATGCTTCCATGGAGCCAGATCTTGCTGGCCCACTCAATTAGTCCCACTGCATTTTTCTGGGTAACCATTTGCTGAAGGCAAATGTATATTTGGCCCTGGTCTAGTAACTTCAGCACATATCTGAGGCTGTCCCATAAGAGCCCTCAGAAGGACGATGTAATCTGTGGTGCATATAGCACAAAATTACATGCGAGATGTTTGAGCTGTTGACCCCCTTACAGTGTTTCCAAGTACCTCTTTTTGGGTTTTTTTTGGTGTGTGGGTTTTTTTTTCTTTTTTAATGTGTGTGACAGTAACTAGTTATGCTTCAGTAACTCACTTGCTTTCAATCAGCTGTCTGTGCCCTGGATCAGTTGCTACAAAAGACGCTAGTTCTTGTGTTCAATAATTACAGCTCTCCAAGCATACAGCCAGGATCAAGGACTCTTATGCTGGGCAATGTAGATATCTATAAAAAGATATGGTCCCAAGTTAAAGATCTCTCAAATAAGGCAAGTAAATAACTGAAGAAGGTAGACTGCACTCAAAGATCTCCAACTTCCATGTCTTGAGTGATCTTAAGTAACTTGTGGGTGTTCAAAGCATAAATCCTGTGAGGTTTCCTGATATCAGCAGCAACTGAAATGAGACCAAGCTAACAGTTTAATTTTATGATCTGACATCTAGACTAAAATACGGAGAAGCACGTGACTTCAGGCAAATCACTCAAGCTTTTCTTGGCTTCTCATTCAGTAGTTGGGAAGCAGAAATCAAAATGTCTCTCCCCATCCCCAGTATATTTTTCTGATTAAATAAGAATGTTACTTGTGTCCATTTTTCTCCTAGAAATCAGAGAAGTGCATGTACAGGTGGGAATGCCCCCACTTCTATGGCACTGATACAGACAGAGCACAAACTCCTGTAGCAACACCTTCCTTAATTTATCAGTAACAAGGACAAGCTTAACCATAAAACATTTTGGAATCAGTGCTTTGATGTCACACTACTGATGGCAATACAAGACCTTACGGAAGAGCTGATAAAGACCCAGCTGTCCTCATCAGGGAGGACAGCAAAGCACCACTTGAACAGGTCTGCTGACCATCCACATGCAGCTGATATTAAATAGTGGTTTACTTTGATTTTTCCTTTGAATGTATGTGAATCATTGTGTACAGGTAGGGGATGATGCAAGATTGCTGGTTAATTTGTTCTCCTTTATAAAGTAGATATTCAGAGTGAATCCAAGTCTTGTAATAGCAATGTTTACCTTTTCGTATCAGGCTTGACTCTCAAAGGTCAGTGTAGTGGCCTCAGTGGATTTTTTGGGGGGTGAGAACAATTGAAGCGAACAGGTGTTTGTACACCACATTGCCAACCCAAGTATTCTCACCAGCAAGTTACGTCTTTTCATGTCTCCTAGCTTGTAACACCTTGCCTTTTCCCCTTCCATTCCTTCTGTCCCTCCTGATCTGGGTATTGCATTGTATCTGGTTCTCTGCCTTCTGCCCACGCTCTCAGGCTGAGCACAGCTGACAGCACATTTCTCTCATTCCCGAATCTAAACCCATCCATGTGTCTTGAATGAGCAACTTACACAAGGATTTTCTCAATTAAAACGTTCACAGAGTCATTAAACTAACTAATGGTGGAAACTTCAGTAGAAATAATGCTGTAATGAGACAAGCTTTCATCATCTTGCCGAGGAAAACATATTTCACTTGATTCAGATAAATTATATGCCCCTACATATTATGATCAATATTTTAGCAAGACTTAGCATTTAACTATGTCATTTTTGAGTAATGAATAATCACGTTGAGTATATGAAAAATGAGTAATGACAGATATCACTGGACTGGTACGTTTTCTACTTCTCAAAATGAGGTTTAAATTTTTACAAAAATGTTGTATGAAGGATTCAGTGACTCAAACTTGTTCCTTCTAATGGGTATCTATAATTTAATACTGTGACTGCTCTCAAAGTACAGGTTAACATAACTAATTCTAAAATACATTCAAATAGTTCTGTACTTTGACTGAGGGAAATGGAACCCAGTTGTCAGGAAATATATGTGATAAAACTGAATTTCAGAAATTGAAGGCCTGAGCAGACACTAAAAGTTACTCTCTCATGTTGCATAATGGCAGTAGTACTTACTAGTTCATGGGTACTTCATGGCTTTGCTATTATAGGAAATGTGAGAGGCGTAAAGTATTTTTATCAGAAAGATTATCTAAAATAAATAATGATTTTTAAATAATGTGCAGAAAACTACAGCAGCTGTCTTGACCTAGGCATGCTTTAATTTATTTATTTGCCCCTGCTTACTGTATCACATTTCTTTTGTGTACAGCATTCCCAATGCCTCCTGCCCTGATTTTTAAAATGTTTATGGTTGAAACTACACTCTTAAAAGCACAAACCAGGACCAAAGGAACTGTTTTGATTTTCCTCTAAAAATGCCAATGCGATTTCAAACACCTACTTAAGAAAATCTTTGCCTCTTCTAAAGCCTGTTGAATGAATGATCAGTAAATGCGTGCAGATCTTAGAAAGATCAGGAAGCATTTGTCAATGTAATCCAAAAAGAAGTCTCTCTATGCATAGGATACTAATTTTTTCTCAGTCAAGTAATCAGTCAGTTGATTACATTGACCTGTGGTTGACTACTTTTCTTCCAACAACTGGTCTGTCATGCAGTTTTAAGGTCGCAATTGGGGTGATAGATATTGTTCTATATTTTAAATGTCCTTAGGCTGTAGTTGGCTGTTCTGTTCTTGATTGATTTTTTTTTTTTCATGATGTCTAGCAGGTGCCTAAAACTAATTTGCAAGTATGACCACTGACATGGTGACTTGCTCTTGTAGCTGGTTTTAGTGGTGCAATATTGTACTTCTACCTTTAAATAAATAAATAAATATGGTATTAATGAGTATACCATATCTCAGTTGCATTAAAGATATGCATCATTGGCCTCCGTTGTTATTTCTGGGCCTTTAAAATTAAAACAGAGTGAAAAAGCAACAGCAAGGTCCATGGTCACGCAGGTCAACTCTTCCATCAAGCAGCTTCTTTGCTGGAGGTTTGCACTGTTACCTGTAACAAGCATTGTTTGGTTTTAGCCACCTATAATACACAAAGAGGTTTCTATTCCTAACAGAACGGACAGAAGACTTTTCAGGTGTCTGGCTGTAAGGTTTCCTTTCAATATTTATTTTACCATAGTCCAGATAAATTTCTAATGTTTCTGTCATTTTATGGAAGAATAATGTCAAGGAGATCAGCTATAGTCTTCTCATTATATTTATATAAATACTATTGTGCTTTTAAGCTCTTTGCAAAGTGTGGCTTTTTCACTTAAAGTGAGATTCTCCCTTTGTCAATATCAGTGTTTTCCCTGGGGATGAAACAGCTAATAATCTATACTATATAATAGGAAAATTCACATTAATACTATCACAAGCATGATGATTACTGACTCTTATAGGACCAGTATTCCACAATGACAGAAAGGCATTCTAAAATGCATTTTCATAAATTAGGTCATTTAAATCGGTTCAATATGTAAGTCACGGTAGCAAATTTTTCACTTGGTAGCTCTTCATTATGTAGCTTGGATTAATTCTGATTTAAGAATTCTGTTATTCGCTTTTTTTCCTCAAAACTTCATTTTCAGCAAATGTGGTGACATCACAAAATGGTGTAACATCATTTGGTGCCACCCACCTCTTCTAGCTGTAGAGATGACTTCACAAGGCACAGTCACTGTAAACAGTAGAACCACAAATCAACCAGTTTTTCACTGGGGGTAAGGTAAAAGAGAAAGTGGGAGCGGAATTGCACCCCAGGCCCAATGATGGGAGTAAATGCTCACTTCTGGAAATAGATTTTAAGAGCATAAGTGATTTAACTACTTTTAAAGACTTTACTCTGGGGTTCCTCAGTGCTAGAGCTGTACAAACAAATGGTAAAAGACAGTCCATGCCCCAGCGAGCTTAACAGACCTCTTGGTTCCCCCGAGCAATGCCATTATGCTCCGACCCTCTTCTCTTGTGTAGGATGAAGGCTTCTGCCTCCTCCTCCTGATTATTTTAACAGACCTCCAGTTAGCGCACGGAGCGAACCCTCTAGACTTTGCCGTCAGCATTACAATCCTTTCAAAGCTCACCTGGCAGGTTTCCCAGAAAAGCAAGACACGGTCATTTAAGCTGGTTGCCAGGAAAAAGGCTGAATAATGCTCATTCTAGCTATTTGTTTGGGATACTGGTTCTCACTTTATGAAATAAATATGCCAGACATTCATCTCTTGAATGAAAAGAAATTGCTGCAATGGTCTTGCACTATTCTCAGCAGAACCTTTCCAAGACCTCTCAAAGGCCTTTGACGGACCATCTCAGATGCTCTAATCCTAACGCTATTTCTGTATGGAG
The DNA here is from genome assembly GCF_000690535.1 of Cariama cristata. Classification (NCBI taxonomy): domain Eukaryota; kingdom Metazoa; phylum Chordata; class Aves; order Cariamiformes; family Cariamidae; genus Cariama; species Cariama cristata. The sequence continues at coordinate 6,845 of NW_009613012.1, read as the reverse complement.
TATCAGTTTCACCAGGTCTTCCAGGGCTTGGATGGAGTTCGACTGGGGAGGTTTCTCTACCATTGTCTTGTAGGTGGGCCTGAGTATCTTTTTCTTAAGCCAGAACTGGCTTTTGTTTCTTGTAAAACACTGGGGGGGTGTGAAAACCCAACCCACTAACTTTCATGCCGTGCTCTGTGCTTGCCAAAGAATGGATATGTGGGCTGGTACTCTGATGGTATATTCTACACTAAACATTTATTATATCATAGCAAACTAGGATGTAATAAGTTTATAGGATCCATTCATTAATGGTTGAAGTGTCTGGATGACTGACTTGTGTCTGCTCACAGCAAGCAGACACTTCTGGTTTTCTTACAACGCAGCCAGGAAGAAGTCTACTGACTCAAGGCAATTGCCCCTCCATGCACCAGTAAAATGTTCCCAAAATCTTGTGAAATTGATCAAATTTGTGAACAAAAACTCCAGATACCTTCAGCTGGGTAAGCATTTGTGGAAACACAGTGATCCTGCAATTAAGTTGACATAATTTATTAATGCTTTTTACTGAAAAAGAAATATTTTGTCAGTATTTATCAACCTCCTCCTGGGGGGAAGTCTCTCCTTAAATGAATTTCATTTTGGTCTGACCTCTTCATTGTATACACGGAATATTTAATATACGTGGATGTTATTAGCCTTTTTAATGCTTCGTGTTTAACATCAAATTCCTTTGTTTGGTATTGGACATCTAGACAATACTCAAGATGTTACTTCCTTATAGTTAATCCTGAATGGTTACAGGATCTGCTCTCAACATATTTGTTAGAGATACTGTGCTCTGATATTAGCAGAAGACAGGAAAGTCTATTTTCCTACCATAGGGTGACCAGACAATTGGGGATGAACATAAGAGAGTGATCTTATCAGAATAACAGAAGAAAGCGGGGGAAGAGAAAGGGAACATGAGATCAACTTTTCTTGACTGATATTCCACCTCCGTGCTAATGCTATCTGCCATATATTATTCTTTTTGTTTCCTTCATAAAAAGGAAGCTTTGCCTAGTCTTACATTTCTGCAAAGTGCATTAGAGAATATCATCATAAAAATCACCGAAGACAAGACAGTACTTCAGCAGCTTATATAAAGACATCATTGCTGTAAAGTGCTTCTGTCTTTTGAAAGCAACATGGCAGAATGAAGGAAACTTGATGTGAAAAGCCTTTTAACCATGTTTTTGCACTTCAATTTTCTGGCTGTGTTTGTGTTTCAAAGTTGGTATGGTAGTTCTGTTTTATGCTGTGCATTAGCTTTGGTTCCACTCATAGGGAACATATGGTCAAGCAATTGGTTAAAAAGCTACTACAGCGATTGCTTCTGCATGCCAGGCTAGGAGAGAGTAAGAGCCATGCTAAGGCTGTAAGGAATTGGTTTAGTTAAAGGAAGGGATTGCAACAGATGGCCTCCTCTTTAGCTGTTCACTTTGGCCCATCGTATACAATCAGTTGGTAAGCATGAAATAAAATTTTGTTCCTTAAATCTTAGAAGATAGGCAGCTGCTTTAAAACCTGCAAAACAAAGTATTGGTCATAAACTTAAAAACAAGAAAAAAAGAAAGGAAAAATAGGGAGGTGGATGGGAGAGAAGAATCAAATTGTGATGATCCTAATTAATTAATGAATTGTCTATTTGAAAGTTGAATTGTTTTGAATTTTTTTTTTTTACATAGAGCCTTTGTACTTTTGATCACTGGTGCTCTCCAAATTCCTAGTTGAGTGACCCTCCCTCTTGCTTTTCATGATTGATTTGCATCTGTTTTCCAATAGATCTTTTTGGTTACTTGTTTCTGAAAAGTGACTTTCTCATAGCTCTTGAATATGGTGTGTGTCTTGCCTAGTTTGAAAGTTTAGACTATTCTGACAGTGTTTTAAGAGTTGCCTGGCTAATGTGCAGAGTGACAGTAATAAACAGGAATCCTGTTATTATTGCGTTTTTTCCCCTTGATTTTTTTTCTGACAGTGGCAAAACATCATGATGAAGCTTTGCCTCGGTCAAGTAGGGTCACGCAGTGTCGCAGTCTAAGCACCACAATACTTCTAACATGATTGCTGCGTTATCTGTGTGCATCTCTTGAAAGCATTAGTTTGCAACATGTTTTAGGGAGGACTTTCTCACCACCTGAATGACATTCCTGGGGCTTTTGCTAACATGTGGGTAACATATGGAGAGGTACCAAAAGAGGGAGCTGAAATCCTCTATGACCAATCTGCATCCAACTGTTGTGGGACTTTATAAATCCGCTGAGCACCTGGTATGAGCAGAGCATGACGAAACTCAGTGTGTCTTTGCAGCTAGCTGTGGACACGTCTTAACATGTGATATGTAAGAGCTTGCCATTGTGAGCTCTAATATAACAAAAATACGAAAACACTATGTTTCCTAAAGGAGTCTGGAAAAACTTACTGAAAGAAGGATTATTCAGTAGGATGTGAAAATATTCCCCCTTCTCACAGTAAGAAAACTTCACCAACGTATTTTCAGAAGTGATTATTGTATTAAATTATTCTTGTTTCATAAAATAGCAGTAACAATGCTAATAAGAGAACAGCTCTGCATAGTTAAATAAATCACTCAGGCAGTACGGAGACGATAATTACAATGAAGATGCCAGGAAAATAAAGATTTACCTATACACATGCACTTGAAACTGAGTAACAGCATACTTTCAGTAACTAAAACTCTTATGTACTTCCAAATGGGAAATTTAGCCATCGAAGCATCACTTGATGAGTTCCTACTTTATATATACACATCTCAATGGCGATTTTTTTCTGATATAGCAGCTTTAGGATACATAAGATTTATGCACTTATGCCAACAGCTTGTTCTCATGGAGTTGGGCTAAATGTTCTTGTGCTACCTTCAAACAGATGCTAATGTTAATTTTCAATGTATTAATGTAATCTGTGTGCTTTATCTAAGGTGTTATATGTTTGTTCTCTATACCTGTTTAGTGCAGTATGAATGAGACGCAGAAGAAAAATCAATCATTGCTTCACAGAGAAATATGAACTCTGTTAGCTTCATTTTTCACACTGTGAAAATGACTTGACCTTCCTTTCCTCAGAAATCCAAATATCTCCAATCTGTATTCAACAGCATAGCTGGGCACAAATTTTCCATTAACATTTCCTGGATAGAAAACTGTGATTTCATTCTTCTTGTTTGTGGAAAAATAGGGTTTTCTTTGGATCAAACTGAGTATTCTCAGCAGAAAAGGTTTCCATGCTGTCTCAAAAAGGTTGCAGTTCAGTTACCTTTGGCCTCTGAGGCTGTAGACTGCTGGCCCTGGTGTCTCTTGCCCACCCCACCATGGCCACAGTCCTGCCACTTCTGCTTCAGGAACAGGGACAACAGGGCAACTCGTGGTGGCTGCAGCCCAGCTGCTGAGCCCTGCTTTTGGAGCAGAGCACTGAACGGGCCCTCACTGCTACTTCTCCATGTCTTCCTCATTGCCTTTGTATCTCCCTTTGCATATACAGTGCAGGTATGCAAAGCCTTTGAGCAACAAGGTTAGCATGGGATGTATGCAGCTTTGAAAGAGAAAGGATGAGGCTGGGATGCCCCTTCCTTGCTTCAAATGTTGTAGCCCACTGTTTGCTGCTGAACCTGAAGGAGCAGGTGGGAAGTCTGACCATTTTGGTGCAACCTCAGCAGCTCCCTTGGTTGTACAGTGCTTTCGTCCTTCTACTTCCACCCATGGCCACTCAGTCTCGACCACACCAGCAGCAGCTGCCCAAGGGGGCCAGACATTTGTGCCTTTGTCAGAGGGGTGCTCTGGCAGGCCTCCTCTTCCTGTAACCCTAAATGGGGACAACTGCCAAAGCCACCCACCAGGACCATCTTGCCAGAAAGCTGGCTCTGGGCTTGTAGAGCAGGATGGGCAGGGGAAGGGCTGGTTGGTGCAGGGCAGGGGCAGCTGAAAAGGCAGCAGGACTTGCAGCCTGCAGCCTCGTCGGCAAAACCAGAGCCTGACCCGTGCTGAGCCAGCGTTCCCCTTTGTAGCAGACTGCAGGGCCGGGCGGTGGTGAACAGGGCCAGGAGGCCTTGCTGATCTTATTATCCCTGTCCTGAGCTGTTGCAGGTGCTGGGAACCACAGTTATATTTTCCACTGTAACTGTAAAAGAGGTCATGCTGAGGGCAGTTGAACTTTCTATTCCTGGCAGTTCGGGTAAATGAACCCTTCGTTATTTGAAGCCAGAGCTGGGACAGCCTCATGCTTGCACTTGCCCCTGAGCTGGCAGTTTGCAGAGGCTGGTGGGAGCCCCGGACTACAAGGGCAACGGCGG
>NW_009613012.1:0-2499 GCF_000690535.1 Cariama cristata | reverse complement strand
TCGCACCTGTAGTCCATGGCTGCGGCGAGCAGGCAGTGAGCTCAGCCAGCCTTTGCTCCAGCTGGTGTGCATTGAGGTCGTGTGGGGCCAAACGTGGCCGCTGGCAGGGGAATGTGCTGTGTCCCTGGGGAGAGGGGTGGTGAAGGCACCCTCCTGCCAGCCCCCGTGGCAGCAGACAGCGTGTCTGGTGCTGGGCCCCGGTGGAGCTTTGGCTGGGTGTCTGCAGCGGTGACACTCAGGCTTGTCCTTGGGGGGGTTTGAAACCCAACTGCAAAAAGCTGGTTCATGGACAAACTTTCTTGTGCAGCTGAGGGCATGGGGTGTTTGAGGAGCTCCAGGTGCCAAACATGTAACTTCTGAGGAGAGGGATTATCTCTGTTATTGCCCTCCATGGGAACAGCAGGTTTGCATCCTCGTGCGGGATCTCCCTATCTTTGCTAGAATGAGCTCTGAAAGCCCTTTCAGGAACTGTGTTGTGCAGCTTTTGCTAGTTTCTGAAGAACTGAGAAGAGTTTAGTTTAGGAAAGTAAAGGCAGTGATACCTGGGAAGTGGCTTTTCTTCCTGCGGGTAAGAGCAACTGTTGTTGCAGACCTTTTTGGTGCAGGGGCGGCCAGGTGGCAGCCACCAGACCCCTCTCTGAAAACAGGGGCAGCAGAACTGCCAGCTCCTGCAAGTCACCGTGCGGAATGCTTTTAGTAAGTTTAGTTGAGTTTAATGATTCAAGCTCAAGATACCAAAAATAGGTGAATTATTGAATGTCAGTGATTAGGTGACAGACTGTGCTTTTATTAGTAGTAACTTTTTTTTAAACCCTCTGTACCTGTTTCTGTAGAAAAGTTCTGAAAATGTGACCCTGTCTCCCATGTTGGTTCAAAGTATTGGCCACAAATTCTGATTTTGAATGGGACTTTTAAAAGCGATGATGATGCTAAAATAAGAAACAGAAGAGATGGGGGTCTGACTCATGATAATTTTAAAGCTTGAGGCCCCGAGCAGTGTGTTTGAGTCTGTGGAGAAAACAGAGATGCTAGAAAGGAAATGGTGCGCGCGACCCTGTCTCCCATGTTGGTTCAAAGTATTGGCCACAAATTCTGATTTTGAATGGGACTTTTAAAAGCGATGATGATGCTAAAATAAGAAACAGAAGAGATGGGGGTCTGACTCATGATAATTTTAAAGCTTGAGGCCCCGAGCAGTGTGTTTGAGTCTGTGGAGAAAACAGAGATGCTAGAAAGGAAATGGTGCGCGCACCTGCCTGCCCTCGGCAGGGAGAGGAGGAGTGCTTTGGGTTTTGCTGGGCGCGAGCAGAGGCTGTCAGCGGCACAGCCTTGCCTGAGCTCCCTCCCTTTTGGGGGCCCATAAGACACACGATGCAAATATGAATCTTGCAGTGGAGCCCAAGCTAAGATGATGAAGTCTGTCACATTTGACTTCCACTGATAACAGTTCCACAGCTTTTACTCGGCAATATTTTTAACGCAATAGCACTTATAAAACAATTGTGTACTCTTTAGGAAGGCAAAAATTGTGGATTACATCAGGTGCTCTGCCACTGATCTAATTTATAATTTTGGATTTGCCTCATAATTCTCAGGAAGCCCATAAAGATGCTTCTGCTTCACTGGAGCCTGGTCTCTGTGGTGGCAGAGCTGGTTGCTGTAACTGGCTGTGTGAGCCTCCCAGGTCTGGGGCAAGGCTGCAGAGATGGGATCCCACGAAAGCAAGGGTCGTTTCAAACTTTGCCAACACCAAGTCCCCAAGACTCCCTGGCACGCAAGGAAGTTTAGGGTGTGACTGGTCCTGTGGAAAATCAGAGTGAAAACCAACATAACTTTGGTCTTGTCTTTCAATACCAACGTACATACTTGTTTGCTCAGTGGGTATATGTATTTGGAATTTTATATTTATAGAATGGATGTGGAAAATCGTAAGATATTAGTTACTGTTTTGAAGGCAGTTGGATACAAAAGCGTGTGGGCAGGGTGTGTGAACCAGGTAGAAAATAATTTCATTTAGGGGATGAAGGGTGCAGTGGGCCACTTTTCCCTTCTATCATGTGTGGAGCAGCCTGGGACTCATGCATAGCCTCTCCTGGGGGAGAGGGATGGTCTCTGCAGGAGCACTTCAGGGTACCCCTGTCCTGCCTGATCCCCGCAGGTGAGCTGTGCCACCTCCCATTACTGACGAAGCACGCAGGTGGCAGGAAGGGCTGCCATCCCAGCTGGCGAGCAGACGCTGCTCAGCTGGAGCAAAACCCCAGGAGTGCTCAGAAGGACCCTTCTTGTTCAGGCCCCCCAGGACTGCCCGGGCCTGTGCTTTCCGCTGCCCCCTTCCCTTGCTATCTCGCATCTTCCAGTAAGACTGACCCAGAGCGCTGTCCGCGCCATGTGTACACCACCTCTTCTGCCAGTGGGAGTCCGGTTTGTTCACTCATAGGAGTTGGCTTTGGCAATTAAATTATAGGTGCCTATTTTATTTTTTTCTTTTTCTTTCTCCTA
>NW_009613011.1:9643-9955 GCF_000690535.1 Cariama cristata | reverse complement strand
GCCAAGTGTCCTACAGACTTCCTGCGTGACCTGTCTTGCACTGGCAAAGTGTGTTTAACGTACCGGGGGAAAAAAAAAATACACCCCCTAACCCCTACATGAAACAAGGACCATATAGCCTAACGTGTTTATGTAAAACACCGGTTGCTAGTGAAAGATTTTTATTTTTTTTTTCCTGCCCAGTATAGATTTGCTTTGGCACGAGCGGATGTTGGGGGTTCATTTTTTGGCCTTGTGCTGGACGGCTTCGTGCGGTCTCCCCTTCCCCACCAGCTTCCGTGGTTCTTGTGGCGGGGGGGAGGGTGGGTTGCA
>NW_009613011.1:7865-9625 GCF_000690535.1 Cariama cristata | reverse complement strand
TTCCACTGATCCTCCTGTTTTAAAGGGGCTCTGAGTTTCTACTTAGGAAGTTACACTTAAAGAATTTTTTTATTCCTCTGTTGATTTATTCAGTAATAAGTAGTGCTAGACTAAACAAGCCTCTTCCACAGTGCTACTTGATTTTCACGTCAACTGTTTTTTTTTGAATTGGTGCTTTTTAAAATGGGGGATTTCTCCGGGGTAGGGCAGGGGGAATAACGTAAGGCTTGCTGCACAGAAAAGGCACCCCTGCCCTTGCAGGTGGACCCGGCATGGGTGGCAGGGCGCCACAACCCTGTGGGGCAAGTGCAGGAGAGGGGTCCTGAGTCTGTGGGTTGGCTGTCACTACTGAAATGGCTCTGGGAAGGCAGTGGTGATAAAAAATCCTTGTTTCCTCCGTAGCAATCATCCCTCCTCCAGTCACCACTAGTAAGGAAATGTAATGCTGCCTGGACAACCCTGAAGTCAGAGGTTCAAGAAATACAGCTTTCCTTGTCATGCTGTTTTCTCTTAGGACAGTTGCCCATCTTGACAATGCTGGCCAAAAGGAGGGCAAGCATCAGCAGGAGTTGGCAAAGCAAATCCTGCCAGATCAGGGCCAGCAGGTTGTGAATGCTCACCGCCTTCCAGGGTAGTTACTTGGTGCCGCTAAAAGCAGAAGGACCTTGCTGTTGTTGACACCATAAGTTTGATTCCAATTTGGGACAAGAACCAGAGAAAGTATTCCTGGAGATTGTTTTGGGTATTAAAAAAAAAAAAAGGGTGTGGGGGAAGAGCTAATTTCTTTGTCCCCCTCCCTTTCTCAGCTGCCTTCCTCTGCAACCTTGGGAAAATCTGCTCTGCCTCGGTTTCACCCTCTGTAAAATGGGAGCAGTAATACTGACAGACCCCTCCTTTTCGATCCCTGGATCAAAGGTACTATATAAGTTCAAAGTGCTGTTTCTATAGGGCATTATTGCCAAATTCACTATAAGCAATTCCATTGGGTACTTGATAACAACAGTAGAATCAGTCAAACGGCCTTGATGCTTTGCATGGTCCCAGATACCTTTCAGAGTCTCTTTGTGTGCCATCCCACCCCCTGAGGTCTGCAGGGATGGCGCTTTTGGAGCCTGGATTTTGCGGGAGCAGGAGGGGTATAGTCCGTGCCTTTGCGTCTGGCCCCTCAGCTATGGAGCGCTTTTCTTTTTGACGTGACGAGGACAACTGGAACTAGCTCTTTTAAAACCAGGTTTAAAACATACAACTTATATATATATATATATATGCATAAACATTTCATAAGACCTTTAGTACATAATGCTAAACTCTTGTTGATTTTTGGTTGCTTTACTCTTGCATGGTTTGTTGTCATTTTAATCTGTATTTGTTTCACTGCAAATTGGTTAGGATGCTTTCAGATCTAGACACATTGCTAATTGAAATTTGGTTCATATTAGCTTTGCAATTTTTAGCTATTAGGTAGGCAAACATTTTTGAAAATGTCACCTTTTTTAAAAAAAACAACCTACCCCAGGAAAACTAATATCTTAATCGCTGGAAGCGTTGCAGTTATGATTAACTCTAACTTGTAATACTGTTCTTTCAATTATAAAAATGTTCTAAAATATATTTTGTGTTTCTAATTTTTCTAAAATATAGCGTGTTATGGTCCACTATCAAAACAAGAAGAGTAAATGTTGTATCGGATACAGTGCGGGGCTTCATGAGTAAATTCATGAAGAACAGTCTGGTTATTCTTCCTCTTCTACTTTTTTCTT
>NW_009613011.1:0-7833 GCF_000690535.1 Cariama cristata | reverse complement strand
AAGCACTGAGTGTGTATATGCAGCTTCAGAACTTTCCTTAAAGCTCTTTTATACTTTAATAGGTTTGTTTTGGTGGCTGTTCGCTAGACAAGTATGCTGCAGACATATTTTCTTCAAAAGGTCAAGCAGCCTCCTAACGTATCCATTGTGTACCACTGCAGTAAGAAATCCTCAGTGCAAAGGAGAGCTTCATGGTTAAATTTTAAAAGATAATGATTTAAATCTTTTTGTTAGCCTCTTTTTTTTTTTACACCCTTAGCACTGCTTTTGGAGAGTCAACTTTTTACACAGTAGAAATCAGGAAGCCCATTAATTAAAAATAACAAACAGCTAAAGGTAAACTTAGCTGGTCACCTTTCCTTCTGAAATCCTGGCATTGAGCTATCTTTGTAAGGAACATAGTAACGAATGAGTAGCCGTGGCACTAATGTAAGGACAAAGCAAAATTGCCAATTACGGAAACATCTAGGGCTCTGGGCCTGAATCTTTGATTTCCCATATGGATCTTAAAAACGTATGCATAATTGGCTTCTAACCATGCATACTCTAGGAACATATTCAAGAATCAACTACAGGTATTTTTTCAGACACTGACTAAATATATATTCACTTGTTAGCAAAAAAAACCCCCATCATTCTGATCCTCTTTAAAAAAAAAAAAAAAGGGAAAAAACCAAAAGGAATCTTCTTCCAGCAAAGTGAAGTTGTAGTGTATTAAAGATGTCACATATTTTCACTTTCATACAGGAGTGAGGGGGAAAAGAGAGGAGATGCTTGCAATGTTTCAGCACTCTTTGAGATAGGGGACTAATCAATGTAACTTCTGCCTCATCCTTGAGATCTACAGTTTATTAATACACGTCAGAATCTTTGCTATGTTAAAGCAAACAGCTGTGCCGTTTGGGCTTAGTTTTAGCAAAAAAAAAAATTGTTCCTTATGGACAAAGAGAAAGAGAATTAGCCAAACTCAAAATATTGGTGAGATTTCACTTTTCTCAAAAATTATGCAAAAAATTACATGAGTGTGTAACTCTGGGTCATTTTGAAGGAAGGAGATGTCCTACAAATTATTAATAAAGTAGTACAGAGGATACCAATCAAAACATCTTGTTAACTGGTTGGAATGACATAAATTGGACTAGTCTATTAATGTTGCTTCAAGCATCAGAAATAGAATTGTCATTGGCCACCAATTTGATTTAAAAAAAAAAAATTATTCTTTCCCTCAGTGTTCCTATTTTGGATATATGCAATATGCAACTTTAATGTTTCCCTCTTCAATTCAGTACACGTGAATGCCTACAACAGTTTAACTTTATTTAGCAGGTATGTTTCAGAAACTGAAAAAGGTCTCCAGCTGATTTAGCAGCTGAGGCATTACTCATCAGAATATCTGATTACTGGCATATTAAGCAGTGGAACAGAATAAACATGAAGCGTTGCATCTCTCAATACATAGAGTTTAATTGCTACTAACCAAACAAATATCAGAATGGCTTTATATTCCAAATTTATTGCATGGTCATGTAAACAGAAATCCACAATATTGATCCTTTTCAAAATGTTGTCATTATCAAGTATACCGCAGCACTTCAGTTTCCCTTTAAAATTTCTCTGTGTGCCTGTCTCTTAATGATTATGGGTCTCGTACTCCTCATTTAAAGGGATTGCAATGGTTGTGTTCAGGCACCCTGGCAGAAAAGCCGGCCAGAAACACAGGCAAAACAGTAACAGTCGCAGAGGTGTGACACCTACCTTCGTCTTCCCTAGTCAAACTCCCTCCACATGAAACCCCTGATTTCTCAGACTTGTAACCCTTTAATTGTCAATACTCTAGATATATAGCTGTACTCATATAGAAAGCTGTCTTTAAAAAGGTAGTTGATACATAAATTTTGTCTTTTTCTGTCAGGAGCTTTAGGCCAAATTTCCTTATTCTGAGTAATTGATTCTAATACGTAATCTTAAAACATAAGACAGTAAATTATTAAGACCTGATTTTTCTGTTCAGCCCACTCTTTCTTAATTACTGTGCAGTCTGAAAATAAGAGAGTGTCAGGGTAGGAGTTACATTTGAACAAATCTCCAAACAGGCTGTGCATGGACTAGGGCTTCGGGTTTTCCTTATGCCGCAGAAAAATTTCCTCTTCCCTTTCTAGCTGAAAACCCCGAGCAGCTGTAAACACCTCTGGCTATCTAGAGGCTTGGCTCCCCTAATGCAGCCCGGTCATCTTAAGAATTCACTGGTCAAATGAATTTCAATGACCAGTAATCAAAATTTTCCTTAAAGCCTGCAGCGTGGAGGTAGTAGTTGTAGCATTTCTGCAGTTATGGCAAGGAAACGCTGTATTTCTGAACGTCTTGGTTCTCGATTTCTCACCCGCGTGAAATACGGGTAACACCATACTCCAGGCATATTTACGAACACCGTTGAAGAAAGGGTAGGAGCAATGGAGACAACAGCTAGAAACTCCAACGCCACAACGCGATTACAGTATGTTTTCCTTTCCTTGTTCTTTCAATTCACAGTAAATTTCATTCCAGCTCTTAGAAATCATCATTCTTTCCCTCTTTTTATTTCAAAATGGTTGCATATTTTTCATTCACGAAAAGGTTAAAGGCGTTTCCCCATTGCAGGAGGGATTATCTTACCAGAGGATTCTGGGACTGCAGATGTATACTGCGGCAAAATCCTAAATTCATCGGCAAAAAAAAATCATTTCCAGACCCCAGCTGCTAAAAATAATAGAATTATAGTAAATCATTGATAAGATTAAAACATAAAGCCATTTTTACGTTCCAAAGTGCTCTAAAACATGAGTCTTTTCTCTTAATTCATTTCTTAAATAATGCAAATTTTAAAGTAGCTTTTCTATCCCAAGCACGCAGCGCCATGAAATCGATAATTTTTGATCTTTTGGTTAGTAGGCAACATGGTGAGCTATTGCAGTGACTGCAGGCAGCAGACATGTTCTTGTCAGCTAAAAATTTTCATATTGTTTTTGAGTCCATGGAGATTTGCGGATGGGATACAGCCAGTTATAGCTTCAGCTTGCACTTTGCTGGGGGGACGTAAACCAGCACTGTTTTAGATGCGTGTATAGATATAGATATATGTTTTAAAAACAAGAAGCATTACTGGATTTTAAACAAAAAATTATGTAAAAAGAATGGCTGGTGTGATTATAATCGCATCATGCAGGGTCCACGGTTTCCATTTAGTGAAATTTCGCAGAGGGCAACTTCTTAAGAACATCCCTGCTGTGCAGAGTGAAAAGCATGAACAAACCAAAGACAGAATTCATCTGTGTTTATATTTTACAGACAATGAAAAACCTACTCTTTGTATGCCTTTTTTTCCACCTTATTATTTCACGAAAACTGCAGCATTTTCCCCGCCCCCACCCGAACACTCACCACCCCAGCACTGCGGTGTTCGGTGTTTCTTTCTTTCTTTCTTTCTTTTTTTCCACCTCTTCTTCTTCTTTTTTGCTTTCACAAATTCTGCACGCGCCATCTTTGTCTATTGTTGCTCTTTTCTAATTTCTCTTGCCCATTCTCTTTCAAATCAGCTAATAAACAGAAGGCTAAATGCCTGATCAATGCTTATGTGTTATATTCTCCCCATCTTTTTCTTTCTGAGAAATAAAATTTAAAAAAACCCCAAACCAACACCCCACGCCCCAAAATTTCTGTATTACCATAACCTGTTGTATACAGTGGTGATAAAAACCATTATTAACATAATAGCAACAGCTGCAGCCTAAATAGAAGCTATGAGATAATAAATGTGCTACAACAAATTAATTTGCTGCAGGTGCTTGTGCTCTGAACTGCGTAACCCAAGCCATTTCAAGTCTGAATACAATTATTATTCCCCCCACACGCTAAAACAAAGTGCAGAGTGAAATGTCCTGTTATTATAAATATCTTGTCCTGTCCCCTGAACATTTTCACCATCAGCAAGAAGTGGAAGAAAGGATTTTAAAACCTTAGTAGAAAGCTGTGGCATTTAAAAATATTTAGAGAGGCTTCAAGTCATGTCCAGGCTTGAAGAGATAATGTCTGTTTATACATTAATTTGCACCTATTGTCTCTTAACCAGAGCTCTATAGGTAAGGACGCACCAAGGTATTGCATACGTGCAATTGGCAAGGCAGGGGCTGTAAACATCTCATTAGTAACAGATGCATATTTGTCTGTGTTGGCGCTTCCATGTACTTCATTGCAGAGAAAAAAAAAAAATCTCTTTGCAATTTGGCTAGTATAATGTTCAGTGAACTAAGCAGGGATTTGTACTGTTTTTTTCTGGTAAATACAGTGTCTGTGGAAGCTGGTTACTAGTTGCCTTACAGGCATGCACCAGTAGCAGGTTGTAGCATTCTTCAGACTATGAAGACGGGAAGTTAAATGAAGCCAAGAGGTCTCTTCTCATTTGGGCACTATAATGTAAAACTTAACCGTGTGCTTTTTTCTTTCTCTCCCCCCCTTTTTTTTTTTTTTTTTTTCTCCCTTTTTTTTTTTTTTTTTTTTTTACTGCTCACAGAGCTAGTTGTCTGAAACCTGGTGAAAAGGCAAAATTAAGGGCTCGGTTGTGCTGACTTTACTAGCATTTTCATTGCCACAACATACACGTCTTTTTTCTTTTTCTTTGCAAATGTAATTAGGGAACTTGTGTGTTTTAAAAGATTGATTATTCTCACGCAGTAACCTTGAAATGTTCTTTCTGTAATCTTAAAAAAAAAAAAAAAGTATCATGTGTATCCTAAGAGAACTAATCAAACTAATTCCTTGCACAGGACACATTTCCTCTGTGTTTTGGCGTAGCTTTGTAGCGATGAGGGGAGCTGGAGGAAACACCTGTGCTTCCTTGAGGGCAGAGGGGGTGCAGTCCGGGAGGGTGGTGCAGGCAGAGGGGGGCACTGACACCCCGCCGGCTTCGGTGGTGGCCGTGGTGGTGGCCGTGGTGGTGGGGAGGGCTTGCTCACAGGAGTCGGCCCAGAGAGGTCAATTGGATTACCCATGAGCGAGTGCGATGTTGCACAACTCATCCCTAAGCTAGAATTTGCATGTCTCAAATCCCTTTTACCCGAAGAAGAAAACATATAATCAATTAAGCAAAAACGTATATACTGTGCTGGTGAAAATGGTTTTGGTTTTAACGCTGCTTCTGTATCAAACTCTTGCCTTGTTTTCTGCAGCTTCTTCACCTCTACTCCAAAGATCTGATTTTTAAGTTGTTAGTCGGGCTCAGCTTCCATCTACGTCCATAGCTATTTTCTCAGAGTAACAACTGGGGCATGAATTCCTAAAATTGAGGCATTCATCTCCATAATAGTTCATGGTAATATGTCTCCCAGTCATCATCCAAGTGAGTAAATAGTATAGCATTTCTGCGTGTGAAACACAGGGTGAAAATGCGCTTTCGCAAACTTTGGTGCAGGTATTTCCACAGCCCGGTGTTTCCTTTCTCCTGAGGTAAAGCTGATGCTACAAATGAGCGGTGCTTTAGGCTCTGTCCCTCAGACCCTCGGTATCATGCTCTTAAGCAGCAGGGTCCTGCTCATGTTCTCAAAGGATGTCTGTATTGTGCTGGCAGGTGGTTTCAGCGGGGGAATTGGATGAACATTTCGTAACTTGTTCATCCATCTAACTGGTTCCTGCTGCTGAAGTACCCAAGCGCCTGCCTGGCCCAGGTTATCAGGACCACGTCACACAGGGCAGGAAAACACAAATCAAAACTGGAGAGCTGAAGCAGGACTGAAGGGCAGGTTTTCAGGTTATGTAGGCTGCTCGTCGAGCACCGTCCCTTGCTCCTGCTAGCAGGTGCTTTTGGAAATTTGCTGTCTGCCAAGCAAAACGACTTGCTTGACATTCAGCAGGAAAACTGGGAGAGAAACCGTGGCGGACCTAGGCCTGCGCAGGAGAAATGCGTGTGTCGGGGAACGGGGGCTTTACACAACGAAGCATTGCGTGGGGGGGAGTCATGGGTGGCTTCATTAAGAAAACCTATGCAAATACTTTTGAAGGTGTTACACCACCTGATTAATTTAATGGGGGGAAAAAGTAGATACAACAAGCAGTTTATTTTTCCATTATAAAACACCCTTCCCTGACCAAAGAGCAAAAAGGAAGAAGAGGAGATCTGATAGCCAGTTCTGGAGACGAGCAGGTAGTTAAGTGTAAGGCAACCTGTACGATGCGGGTGGTGTGACTGGCAGCTTTTTATTGCTGTGTCTATGACTGCAACAAAGCAGAGACTATTTTTTTCTTTCATGGACTAATGTGACTCAAGATTAAGCTTTATTGTGAATGTTGGATGTGGGCCTAATCCTGTCAGGTGCTGAGCACCCAATCCAGAAAGCATTTGTTGAGAGTTAAGGAAGGCCGGTGGGACTACCCACATTGGAAAAACAAAACAAAAAAAACCAAAACAACACAACAAGAAAACCCCAACCTGAGTGATTGGGTTAGCACTTTATTGTATCCAGTAATATCTGGCCTTCCGCATAATTATAAATTACTTCTTTTTTATTTGCCTCATCTCGGTTTCTGCAACCTGTGCTTACACAGGTTCTGTTTCTGCAAGTGTGTTTTTTAGCACTGGAAATGCGAACATGAATGCCTGCGTGTGAAGCACTTTCCTGGGATGTGCTCATCCACAGACTCACCGTTCATTTGTGTGGGTTTTACAACAATGTTTTGTTATTGTTTTGTGTCAATATTTGCTACTGCGCTGGCTCTGCCTTTTTCCTTCCACCCACCTTTCTCCTCGTGTGCACGCTGCCAGAGAAGTGTGGTTTGACTGAAACCATTCCAGGAGATACTGCCATTTACAGCGGCGTCCCTGGGTATAGTTTGTCGGGCAACGTCCGCGGGGCGGGAGGGGAGGCGGGATGTGGACCCACTGCTACGCGTACCCGGGGGGTCCCTGCAGCCCGGCCCCAGCCAGCGCCCTTGCCAGTCCGGAGCGGGCTGTGCCATGTCTCAGGGCACAGGTGCTGTACGGCTGGAGGTTTTGGGGCTGGGGCATGGGTTCACAATTTCCGAGCAATTCTTTTGCCCCTCTGCAGGGATGGAGAGGTCAGTCTCGCTTTCCTTGCACCGCATTACCTCCAGCACAGAGGGATGGCTTGCAAAGTGTCTTTGGGAGAAGAACTTAACTCTGGGCACCCGAGGCTCTAGAAGCAGAAGTGAGGAAAGGGCTTTGCCAAGTTTGCCAACAGATTTACTTATCCGTGAGCAGGGGCCTGCTGCTTGAGAAATAGTATGGGGCAGAGACAAAGCTACTATGGTTTTTGGGGAAGCCCTGGGTGAGAGGGCTGGGTTGGCAGCTGTTTCCTTCTCATAAGCTTCATCCTTTGCCCTCCCAGCGTTGCTGTGTTCGCCATTGCCTTTCTCAACCATCAGGTTGCTGCTCCCATTGAGAAACCACGCAACTTCTCAAATTATTATTTTTTGGAAGCTGGTTAATGGCACTGCACAGCGAAGCTGCTCTCCCACATAAACAACATGGTGAGGCCTCCTGATGTGGTGCACGGTGCGAAGGGACTCAAACGTGGCTGCGCTTGTGCTGCGGAAGGAAGAAGGAGCTGATCAGGATGTCTGTCGGGGGAAGAATCTGCAGTGTGAGCGGGAAAAACCCAACGGGAGAAGGGGGCACGTCAGCTGCCAGCACCGTCTCCTTTGAAGATCTCCGCAACCGGAGGGAGGATCAGGTTGCCAGCAAACTCTCTCTTCCCAAAACATCCTGCCCCTAAAAAAAGGAGAGCGGAGCACAGATTGCCAAGGGCCTTTTGCAGTCGCCCCCTCAGCCCGCGAGTCTCCCGCCCT
>NW_009613010.1:0-1866 GCF_000690535.1 Cariama cristata | reverse complement strand
ACTGGAAGAGGGTAGTTTTAGATTAGATAGAAGAAAAAATTCTTCACAGCGAGGGTGGTGAGGCACTGGGACAAGTTGCCCAGAGAAGCTGTGGATGCCTCATCCCTGGAAGTGTTCAAGGCCAGGTTGGACGGGGCTTTGAGCAACCTGGTCTGGTGGAAGGTGTCCCTGCCCATGGCAGGGGGGGTGGAACCAGATGATCTTTAATGATCTTTAATGTTCCTTCCAACCAAACCATTCTATGATTCCATGTTTCTATAGTGCCTATAGGATAATGATGTATACATTTTATAATGCTATATATAACTCACAACTGTGTATACAAAATGACGGGTGCAGTAGAAGGTCAGTGAACACAGAAACATCACATGATACAAAAAAGACTGTCAAAGAGATTAAAAAGAGATTCAGTGAAAAAAAAAAGAAAAAAATACTCATAAAAACTCGGCTGTATATAAATACAGAATTAAAAGACAAGGCCTAAAGATTTTGTAGCATGTATGTATATCTCTGGAGACAACAATACTCAAATAGCCTTAGCCAACAGTCTGATCATTTCCACATGGCGAAGGGACACAATGGAAGCAGACAAGCAGTTGTGTTCCCTTTGTTACTGTCTCATGGCAAAAATGAAATTATATTTGTGTATGCCACCACAAGACTGCGAGGTTTCTCCCCAGCGACCTCAATAACAAATTGCAGTTGGATCTGTGCATTGGACAAAGTCATCTGACATGCAGTACAGCTAGAGACCAATATAGTCATAAGCATAGGGTGATTCTTCATGCATACACTGGGCACAAAGAAAAACTAATAAATAATGCATCTAAATTGAGGAAGCCTGGGAGAATGTTTAATTAAAGCTATAAATTCATTTTCCAGTACTTTTAGCCTTTTTCCTGGTCTTGAGTTTTTTGACAACTAATTTGGATTTCTCTTGATATATTTGCATACGCTTACACAAGATGTGAGGACAAAACTTACCCTAATTATTCCCTAGTTACATCCACAAATGCACCGCTGTACCTTTATTTTACAGTTTAAAGCTAGCACATAGCTACCATCACGGAGTGGATTGCATCCTCCACCAACATCTAGGAGGGGCTCACAAGTCATCCCCTTCACTCAACTGTGTGTATGGTTGGGAAATACAATGCGTTACCAAATATTTTTCTGATCTCTGATTGGGGGAGACACCTTTAGGAAACAGAAAAAGGTGAATTATAAACATTGAATAGCCCGTGGCAAGCAATGAATGATGCACTTCTGGTCCATCTGCTTATGAGTGTGGTAGACAAATCTTGAGATTTGTGAAGTTTTTCTTGAATTAACTTTCTGTTGCCTGGATACTAATGTAAAATGTCTAGTGTTAAACGGTAAATAAAGTAGAATCATATCATGCATTTGCAAGTGTATTTGTAAGTTATTTTTAATTATTACTGCCTGTTCTGCTCTATTGCAGATCCCTTGCTATTTCCTGTGTGTTAAATAATGACAAAAACACACTACTGCTAGATTAAAGAGATGAAAGTAGATTTTTTCATTAAGGCTCAAAAGTTAAATGTTAGATCAGGATCCAACAGTGAAAATGCATTGTAATGAAGGATCAAGCATCCTCTAGCATCCACATGATAAAGTACACCCTGACTGGACAAGGAGAGTTGTGGAGGAATGCATTTACTATAAACATAGGGACAGGTACAAAAACTGTTCAGCTTCCTTCAAAGATGTTATCAAAATATTCTTAGCCAGTCAATTCCAATCAGGGAGCTAAACATAGAATCATAGAATGGTTTTGTTGGAAGGAACCTTAAAGACTATCTAGTTCCAACCTCCGTGCAATGGGCAGGGACACCTTCCACCAGA
>NW_009613009.1:19186-19406 GCF_000690535.1 Cariama cristata | reverse complement strand
AGGAGGTGGGCTACTGGGCACGGGGCTGTTGTTGCCCCCTAATCATTCCTCTGTAGTGACGGTATGGTGAAAGGCAGTGGTTGAAGAATACGGTGTAAAATCGACTTGTTAGCCATGATTTTGCCGTTGCTTGGTCGGAACGATCCGGGAAGATAGGAGGCTGTGTGTTCGTTGGTTTTGTTGTCCTCAGGTGTGGGAGGTGCGTGTGGGTGCTGTGGCT
>NW_009613009.1:0-19155 GCF_000690535.1 Cariama cristata | reverse complement strand
AGTGAGGAGGATGGTGGGGGAAGACCCCAGGGGAATAGCGGGCTCTCTCCTTGACTCCCTTCTTCCCCGGCCTCTGACACGATCCTGCCTTTGCATTGATCGAAAACTACTTTCTAGCGAGTTACTGCTCTCTGCAGTGATAAAATGAAATCCCTAAACAGATTTGTATTCACTAAGAAGTATCTCTGCAGAAATAAGTGCTGTTTTGTTTTTTTTTTCCTGAAATAAAATGACAGTGCAATCAGTGACAGTATTTGCTTATCGATTCTTAGTTCTGAAAAAACAACACCAAGAAATTTTACACCAGCTATTTTGTTTCATAAAATGATGTGAAAGCCTGAAAAGTTCACTTCAGTGCTTTGCTGTGGGTGACTTAGGATCGCTCAGTGCGAGGCTGCGTGCAGGTTCGTGCAGGGTGCGGGAAGCTGCTGGGGCTCCGCTCCGGTCGCAGGGGAAGTCAAAGGGTTTGGGATTGGTTTATCTTCTCAGAAAAAGCAGCTGAACTGCACACCGTGTTTGAAGTTGGGCTTTATCCAGTTGGTGCTGGGAATAAAAATCATGAGTGAGAGCTGAGGCAGGAGGGGATTAAAGGTATAAATCTTCTATTAGCACTGTCATTTTTATATAGGCTGCATTGCACTAGGCAGTGTATAATCAGTAATGCAGAATGTCTGTAGGCTCGGGGACGAGGTAGGGATTGACCTGTGGCTCTGATGACCAGTTGTGTAACGCGTAACTGTATCCATCACACCATAAACGGCCGGTTAGTTCATGCTCAAATGGGCAAGGTCACGGGAAGTGATGAATTACAATTGCCCTGGCCCACTTCAAAGAGTCAGCATATATAAGATTAAATTGCTTAAAACCATTTCATCCTCTCTAGGTCTATCTCTGAAAGTAGCAGAGAAGAGTGAGCAGTGTGGTACTTGCTCTGGGAAGTACTCCTCTCTTACATTTGGGACAGCCGACGCTGATTTATCACTGACAGCAACATTTATTAAATTCATTTGACTGGAATTCTAAGCCAAAACAACAACCACCAATATCAATATGCCATTAAAAAAAATCCAGACAAGTTAATAGTCTTCAAAAAGAGAGAATATGAATCAGAGCCTTCTAGACATGAGTCCGTTTTACAACCAACACAGTAATACTGATGCCGTTAGAAAACTCTCTCATTTTTCAGCTCTTAATTCAATGTGTCAGGTGTAAAATGTGCTTTATAAATAGTTTCAAGTGCTTCTGTGCTAGGCAAATGGATGCTCCATGAGAAAGTATTTATGACGAGCAATAACTCCCCTATGGTAATGAGGACCTTGTATTGGGAATTACTTTGAAAATACGTCGTTAGTGACCAGGCAAATATAAATTGCATATTAATCCTAACTTCCCAAGAAACAGTGTTAGTTCCATCGATTATGAAGATTCAAGAAAAAAGGTTATAGGAAAACTTCACACCTACTGGAATGAGATCTATAACCCCCCTCTCTTTTTTCTCTTTTTGTTATACTGTATGCTTCTCTCCAACACACAAACCCGTGAAATCTCAGCTCCTGTGTGTTGCGATCAATGTAATGTGATTTCTCAATGGTTTTTGGATCAGCTACTCGCTGCTCTGTAACGCAGCATAAACTTTGGAATCCACATCATAAAAAGTAGAATGATCCACTTGTCCAGTAAATTGAATCGTGCAAACTTTATCTGTGACAGTTCCTGCTCGGAATCACTCTGGGGCTGCAGGAGGGCTGGTGCCTGCACGTAGGGACATCCCATCCCTTTCTCCCATCCTTCTTTGTTGAGGGAAGGGTACAACCTTTCGCATTCATGAGCACTGAGTACTGGGTGCACTGCATCCGAAGTAGTTTTGGTGATGGAGAAACAAGTTGACAGAAGAAATCTAAGATAAAGCAAGAAAAAAAGTCTGAAGATACTAAACCCCTCGGATAAAATGCAAAATCTCCTAATAAAGCTGCCTTTTACCTCTAAGCCTTTTTACAGCTTCTCTGAAATGATTGCAAATCTTACCACCTTGTTGACACTACTGTGAGGAATGATCTTTCACTCCAGGATCTGTAACAAAAACTTTTAGGGTCTAGCTGGGAATGCTAAATACCTGCCTTATTTCTGTTTCATTATAGCCTTGACCTCAGGAGCCCCCGCCAGGGCAACAAACCTGGTTTTATTCTTCACACTCTTGGCTCATTTTGTCAACACGGCAAGTAAATTACCTCTTCCAGGGGAATCACTCTGTTGTTGTGCACTTTCATGTTGCACTGATGGCCAAATGTTTTTTTATTTTTTTTTCCCCTCTGACAGAGAAAAAGCCTGTTAAAACATTGTTTGTCTTGTTTGGAGGAAAAAAAGAAAAAAACCCACAACCCAGAAATAGAAGGGAGTTATTATCTTGGCTGGCTAGGGTCTGCCATTATAAATTCTTTCAAACCAAACATTTGTACTGAAATTATGGGGATCACGGAACAGAAATACTTATGTCTTGCTCTTAACACAGTCGGGACTACAATTTGCACTTTAAAAAAAAAAAAAAAGAGGAGTTAAGCTAATATTTCTGTGGCTTTCTGCATTCTTTAATAACAAAAAATTCTCTACCAGATCATGACTCTCTGCTGTTATCAACCTAATATTGATCTGACTGTGAGCTGGATCATGGAAGGAGTTACTAATTGGCATTTCAGAAGCACATAATTACTGTGTAATATAATATGTATGTTATACCCTTTTACTCTGCTCTTCCTTCTTCCCTGCTTTCCTTTCACTTTTATTTATTCATTAGCTTTTCGATTGTAAACTATAAAAGGCAAGTGCAGATACGTCCTTAGCAAAAATTCTGCAAGTTTCATCAGTATCCAGGGACAGTATTGGGAAGTTTTACCTTTCAGGTTTATTGTAGTAGGGTTTTAACACTTGCTAATTGATGAATAGTGGTTTACTAATAGTTTTCTTATTTACAGTTAGGTTGAGGAGCACATATTTAAAGGAGGTTTATTGTGTTCCCTGTGGACTTATATGTATGTTTACAGCAACTAAGAATTTTACACCAAACCTGCGCCTTAGCAGGAAACATATGCCTGCTCCTGCAAACTGCTATACACGCACCTCCTCCTAGAGAGATACTAACACGTAGCTGTTCCTGTTCATAAAGGCCACTTGGTTATACTTTTCAGGTTGAAACTTCAGGTAGTTAGATCTTTAAATGCCCACACGATGTGCACAAAACGGGCTTTGTGCAGGATGGGAATCATTCAAATCTACCAGCTGTTTAGGAAATAAATCCCTTAAATTGAGAACAGCATTTCTGAAATCCGTTACATCAAAAGCAAGTCACTAACAGATAATCTCAGTCAGTGTTGAATTATGAATTATCCAGGATAATACGTACCAAAGGGCACAAGTAATACAGGGCTGTGTCATTGGTAGGAAGGCAGTCTATGGCAGCATAAAAATCCAGAAAAACTGGGTGAGTGATACGTTTAAAACTAATAGTTTTGCATGGTGTTTTGTTGAAGGCATTAGATGATTCAAGCACTGCGGTGCCATGTGGAAATGCATTTATATTGCCACGCGAGGAACACCAGCTCTGGGGAAGTGCGGTGTGGAGGTGGCGGTGGAGGCTGGAGGCAGGCTGGCGATGGGGAAGGCAGGTCGCTGTCACGCCTCTGGATGTGGCCATCTCAAAATGCACGTTTAGAATAAATTAATATTTTTAATTTTTGCAAATGCTGAGCAGGGATACAATGCCCTTGTGTTTATCCCGTTCTTGAAACTCTGTCTGAAGGTGTGTAGTGATTTCGTTAGGGGATACCAAAAGTGATTATAGCACTAATCAAAGAGACTGGCTTGGAGCATGATAGAAATGTATTGAGTCTTGTTCCCTGAAAGCATTTTGGGCTCTTGTGCATCATCATCATCTGCAGTTGCTCTTCGTCCATTCTAGCAAACTGGTTTTGGTCATACTGGGGTTGAGTGGAGTTGCTGGTGTGATTTATTAGTATTTTGCAGCCCAAAAATACAGCCATGATGACATATGTATGTATGGGGAGAACAAGCTGGAGGTCTCCAGGTTTGAAGAACTAATCAGAACTTGTAAATCTTCCCATTTCCACACATTACCTTTCTGTATTGTTTCAGTCTCCATGCCAACATCTGCGCTACCAGAGAATAACCAGTGCCTTTTCCTTTTAAAAACAACCTTTCCTTCATTGTAAGAAGATGCACAGTTACAAATAAAAAGCTGCAGAAATGAGGGAAAAAACATTTGGAATACTTACATTTTCCCCTTCCAGTCTATGAAGAAACAATTGCTCCATGTCAAAAGTGACATCAAGATTAGTTTTATTTAGGTGACTTTCAGTTGGTACCAATTGGGACAAAACCAGTACTAGTAAAAAACAAAACAACCCACAGTACATTTAAAAAAAAAGAGAGAAGAGGGAAGAGATGCTATCAAATCCCAAGCTCCTGCTGTAAGGAGCGGCGCAGTGTCAGCGCAGGTCTGACGCTCGGGCACAGCGTGTCCCAGCGGCGATTGCCCAGCGCTCCTCGTCGGAGATGGAAGCGATGGGGATCATTCCTCGCAGGGGAATGCCGTTCCATTGCCTGCTGTCAACTTGCTGCTGGGTTACATTTGTTGGCTCTTCCTTGCCTGTACAAATTGTTAAGATGCTTTCAAAACTTTCCATTCTTAATTCCCTGCCCTTTTCATATAACTTAAAAGCAATTATCAAAAAGTGTAGATGTTGGACACTTCTATACGTTTAAGTATATCTACTGATTCTGTGGTATAGATTTGATATATATTATATATATAGCCATACACACCAGTGTATTCTAATGCATATACAATTCATAGCTTTCAATTTAATGGCTGTCACTTTAAAACTAATATACACAGATATATATGAACATTATGATAAATTATATTTAATAATAGGTTAGTACTTGCCTGGATTGTAATCATATAAAAATTTCCCTACCACAAATCATTACTTTAAGAAATACGGCATTAAGTTTTATTCTCTTTGAAGCCACTTAAGATACGGGTCTGTGAATGTTAGATAACACTTTCCTGAAAGGATACCACATCATGAGGAATTTAATCTTTCTCATTCTTTAATCCAAAACTGTTTTACTAAACATGTGTAAAGGTAATTTTGTCCTTACTTTGTTCAGTATTTAATTCTTAAGCTTAGCATGGTTAAGACTTGCATGCTGTCCACCAACTGAACAGTGTTTTGGAATTTATTTAGGGCCTTTCATGTTTAAAGATTTTTATCTGAGGTCCTGAAATTGAATTATAAATGTTAAATTATGCAACATCCAGGTTAGTGATTGTGCTGTGCTAATCATTTGACAGTTTTTTGGATCAGTGACTTTGACTTCTCACGCGTTGACAGCATCCAGAGTTACTGGCAGTATGTGCCAGAAGCAAAGAATCATCTTAGGCACCTACAAATTAACCTCTATGATTCTTAAAAATGAGGCACCTGATAGTGGCAGAATGCCTCAGGGGCTTTTTGTTTCAAAGAAAGAGAATTGGACGTGCAGGTTCTTTACACTGTGAATGCAGTTAAGAGTGATTCACAGCAATATACACCAGCCCAAGGTACCTCAGGGAAGGCAACACCTAGAATCAGAGTCATCAGCTTAATTAATGACTCTCTACAGTCCTGAGCTGTAAAGCTAATGCAACTGCTGCAGAAGAGGGTGTGATTTATTTCTTATTAAACCTAACTAGTAAAATAGTTTGAATGAATTGTGCTTTACAATGCTAATTTCTCAGGGTTGACGGCAAAACGAGCAGCAGCTAAGAAGCTGAATGGTGAGTGGGTGCTATGAGCATCTAATGGGTCTCATCCCACATCAGGAGTGCCAGAAAGTGGGAGGTTGCTGGTGCCATCCAGGGGCTTCCAAGGGAAGCTGTGTAGAGTCCAGGGATGTTTAAAGCTTAGTGTTAATGATGCTGGTCTTGAGCAGCTGACCTCTTCCCTGAGGATATATCAGAAAAATAATCTGAAATTTTAGTTTGGAAAGAGGGAGACTGGAACCGAACCGGTTTGTGACTCCACAACACAGAGATGGCTGTTCAGTTTGAGTTTGTGTGACCTTATCGAGGGAAAATGATGTGGAGGGCGAGCCCTGTGGAAGTTTTACAGAAAGCTGAGAAGGAAACAGAGATGATATCTGAAGGACACCTCGAGGTAGTGACGGCAGCTTGGCAGGAGAAGGCAGAGACACAGGAGTCACAGGAAGACACGGGATCTCAGAGTGTGACTGACTGTTAAAAGGCAGCTGGCAAGCTATGAAGTATTGTATTTTAGCTTCAGCTAAAAAGACGTTACTAAGGATATTGGCTGTTAGATTAGATTACGTTGCTGTATCTGGCCAGTGATGCTAAAATTGTTACAGAAAGTCACAGCCTTAAAGAGAAACCAAGAGACAGAGATAACGTACTTGTGTTGAGAAGTGTCAGAGGTGAGGTTTGCAATGTTATCTCAGCGTGGCCCTCTAGAAGCAAGGTAGCACAGCATCCACAAACTTCATGCTGGGGAAAAAACCAATGCTTTGCCCATATTAAATAGGCTTTCTACACCTAGTTTTATTTTTTATATATATATATATATTCAGAAGAGTTAGGCAATAGGGGGAAGTAACCTAGAAAAATATAAACACAGGGTTAGTTTCAATTAGGTCCCTTGATTTGTGTAGTAACATAGAAACAGTAACAAACCTCCCCCAAAACCATGAGTTTGTTGGAAAAGTTATGACAATAATAATGCAAATTTTTTCCCTTTTAAAAAAATCTTTTGGAAGCATACAAAGATAATATTTTGGTAATCTTTGTCCAAATTTAGCTACGTGTACAATAACAGGTTAGCACTGTGAGAGGCAATGGCAGTACATAGGTGTTAAATTCTTAGTACTTGCAAAATTATAAGTCGTTTTGAACTTATTCTGTAATATTTTAATTGATGTAACTTACAAAAATGAGTATTCCAATAACAATAATGAGCCTATCATTTCTTGTAAAACCTGAGCTACTTTTGTAAGTAAGAGATGTCAGGTATAGTAATCCAGTGACATTTCTGCTCACAGATTTCTAAGAATTTTTGCGTTAACACAGTTGTGGAGAAATCAAAATTAAAGCTATTTGCGTAACAAAAGTGTGCAAGCTGCTGTGATTTACAGTGGTGAACGTCAGAGGTGCTTAGCAGGTTGCTAAGCACGGAAAAAGTGATGCTATTATATTAAAGGACAACGTTTGGGTTGTTTATTTTCCTACAGCTTGAGAAAGTTACTGTATGTTAACACTTAATATCAAATGTGGTTTAAAGTTTGTATCATTAAAAAGATGAACTTTGTCTTCAAAGGCAGGCCTGTTCTTTAAGGTGGTAATCCTGTTCCTCCTCCTGCTGGCTACTGGGCAAGCGCCATGACTGACCCCTTCAGTGATCCTAATTCTCCTCTGCACTAATTGTGCTTTGCCTGGGGGGAAGTCCCTGGCTGGCAATGTGTCCTGCTGTTGTTCATCAGAGTGCCCTGGTTTTCATCCATAGATGTGGTAGGTAGAGAGTTTTCTCACTCTGTGGATAAGCGAGACGCAAATGTTTTCTGTGCTGACAAAACCAAGACCTGCTGAAGGTTTTTCATGGAGGAAGGAGAAAGTGGGGGCAGATTCCTGTGCCTGATGGTCGCACTGGTGGCAGCAAATGCTCCGTTCATGCTCCTGTGTAAGGTGGGGGAATTTCCTGGGCAGGGCGAAGTACTGGAGCTTTGCTCTGAGATCTCCAGTGCTGTGCCATTCAGTACACCAAAGTCCATGAAGCTTAAGGGAAGCTGATCTCCAAAACTGTTAGATGTCAGTGGTCAGGGCTGAGTGCCCCTCTGGGGACCCCATTTCCTCATCCTCTGCTGTTGGGGGAAATGATCAGCGGTCTGGCAACTCAGTGTGTCCAGCGCTGGATTTACTCTTCAGTAGAACAATCAGGGCATGAAAAAAGTTTAATTAAATAATATTGGTTTATTAACCTTATTTATGTTTTTAAAGCTATGGTTTCAGCTATGTAGAGGCAAGTGTCTATCCCTTGGCTTAGTTTTTCCTGGATATTATAGACGAATAGCAGGTTTACATTTTGAAATAAACTTTTTTTCTTTTGTAAAATCAATTGCTTAGGCAGGAGAATTCCTGACTTCCCAATTAAGCAATTTATCTAAAAGAAATCTTTTTTCCCCCTTCCCTTTAGAGCATTAAACACTTACTCAGCTTGAAAGCTGCATGAGTCTGCCAACGCGGGATTAATGCCACAAACATTTCTCTTCATATTTACTGCAGAGATGACCTGCAGACATGAGCATCATGTTAAAAAATAGCTTTTATAATTCCTTATGCATGATAACCGAGAACCAAAACCTGCCTCTCTTTTCCTTTATTTCTTCTTAGTGGCTAGAAGAGGGGAGCAGATGTGAGACCCGGTGCCCCCTCCCCGATGGCCCAGCCACCCTTGCCCAGCCCTGCTGCCTCCTCGGGCTCGGGCAGTTGCTGGCATTGCTTTCTGGCTGCGGTGGGTCTGGCTTTGCCCTGTCCCCATCTCTGCGTGCACCACCGGAGATTGACACACGCAGTTCCCTCTGCATTCAACACTACGGGCTGTTTATGAGCATGCACAACCCGGCGTCCTAAAACCTGAACCGAGGCTGGTCCCACTGAACAGCAGGGAAAGCTTTGGGCTTACTTTAGCTTTTAGGATATATCTGAGGAAGGGAGGAGACTCTTTATTTTTCCCTTTAACCTGTTTTCCCGTTGTCAGTATAAGTAAGTTTGGACATGCTCTGAGATTACCATTGCAGCTCCTGAACGCTGAAAGGAATCAACCCAGCATAGCTTTTGAGCCTTCTCATCACTCACATTTTACCCGTACAAGCAAATCCAGTGTGTGTGGCTGGCGCTGAGCAGCACGATAGTTTCTTTATTCAGTCTTTGTCCTAACCTTGCTCCTCCATGAAGCTGGAAGAAAATTGCTGTGCTTCTGCGTTGGCCCTTTGTGGGACATACTAGTTTCTGCTGCTTGTAAGGATCCTTTCCTCCCTCTCCTGCTAATTCAAACCCATAAAAGCATCTTAGCAGTGCTGGAATGATTGACCAAACGTTTTCTCGCTGTAATTTATACACATATCAATAATTACTTAGTTGGCCTTTTTTTCTACGTGACACAATGTCTAATGGGTGGAGCTAAAAACTGCAGAACTGGAGTTTGGGGTAAGGTCATGAGCTCTGTTACCTCTGGCAGTAACAGCTCTCATCCAGGGAGAGATCCTGCACCTGTTTGTTTATGTTGAGCTTTTCTGTGGAATTAAGGCAAACTCTTTCAGTTAACTCTTTCTCTTTTGGAGGTGGGAGGAAACTTTCTGCTGACTTACCACGCTGACCCAGCTTGCCCGAAGGTCAGAGCAACCTTAGCACTGTGGCGAGGGGCGCTGAGGCCTCTCGCTTTCTTTTCCTTTGAGCTATAGTGCAGGGGGTTTGTGGCTTTGTGTTTCTCAGTACAAGTATTTGTAGGTTGTTTGCATGGGAGAGTCATGAGCAAGTGAACGACCGTGGCATAAAATGAGATGATGCCAGCTGCTGGACAGACTGGAGGGAATCACGTCTGGCTTAGTCCCTGGGTCGCTCTGTTCAGCTAAGCCCGGGGCAGCAGTGTTTTTGAGGGGAAAGGGAAGAAAAAGAGAAAGGATGTCAAGTGGCAGGAAAAGACTGAATAACAAGAAGAGGAAGAAAAGTTAATCCCTCAGAGCTATTCTAGTGACCTCAGGAGGCATGTCTGTTGATGGCACATCATACATACCTTGCTTACGTGTGCACCCATTAGACCCGGTTTGATTTTTGCTTTCAACCCTGAGGCGATAGGACTGTGCTCATACAAGAAATATTTTCAACCAGTTTTTCACACAATATTATCTGACTTCTGGAAGTCAATACAACCAAGGGTTTGTTTAAAGACCAAATATATGCTACCCATGACTCTCTTTTGTGATAATTTTTGAGCTCTGAATTCCCCATGGTTGCCTTCAGTAAAATCTCAGTTTACATCCATGAGTACATATTTTTTTGTATAGATTCAGTCTGGAGTTTGAAAAATCTCAGTTTTATAATTCAACAGCTGTAATGTGTTTTCTGGGAACATTAATGTCTCTGAAACTTGATTATGCAAATATTTGCAGAGGGCAAACAACAGCTCAGCGAAAACAAATCCATAAAATAATTAAGGAAATATTGGTGTTTTTCTACTTTTATAGTATTTGCTCCTCTCTAAACATTTCCCAAACTCTCTGGATGCTTCTTTCCCCTTGATGATTTAGAAGTCTCTGGCGACACTAGTTGCATCCCAAGTGAGGTCACATTTACTGGAGAAACCCATCGAGCAGCTGATCCCATTTTAAGGTATCTTAAAAATATCTTTGGCAATATTTTATAGTTTAAAATAATCTTGCCAGCATCATCAGAATTATGATACTAAGCACTGTTCAGATTTGAGGACTCTTAAGGAATGAAGAAAAAGAATTTAGATGGCCATTGAATTCAGGCCCCTTGGTTTTCAAGCTGAGGTTTTCCACATCCAGTACTTAAATACCAAGTCATTGACTTGCTGGGTATGCTATGAAAGATATGTATTTTATGAATTATAACTAAACAGCTGGTTTTTTCTTTTTTTTTCTTTTTTCTTTCTGTAAGAATTTCGGATTTTTCAGTTGTTTTGTGTCATACATGTTATCTTCAAATTCTGTAGCGTGATTGCAGCAATCCTGAGGCAGACAAGTTAAATTTGGATTGAGCTTCAGACAGATTGAATCAAGCTGTCCGTACATGGAGAGCACCAACTGAAGCCCCAGGTAGGGCTGCAGCTGGGGTGGTCTGAGTCAAGGATTCAGCTGAGCGCTGCCAGCTTGCAAAAGTCAGGTGGTGGGGAACTATGTCAGGTCGTAAGAGATAACATGGGAACCCTTCCCTGTTTTAGGTGATAGCTTTGGAAGTGAGAGACTTGTTCTCTACCTGGCCTTGTGTTCCTAGCACAGCTCTGTAATTTTTGTACTGGATGGGAGCTGCACAAAATAAATGTATTTATAGTCTCAGGCAGTGTTCAGAATGAGCGTTATGCATAAAATTGCTTGCTGAAGTAACTCTCCTGATGCCGCAAGACAGATGGGCCAATAGAGAATTTGGGCCACCATACCTAAGAAGATTTCTGTAATTAAAACAGCTTTTATAGAGAATATTTGCATTTTTACATGGAATAGTTGAAAAAGCTTTTAAGTTTCAACCAATCTATCACCGTTCCTCCTGAAACATATTTTTATAACTCCAGATCTAAATCATTTAGCACCAAATTCTGGTAAAGAAAAAAATCCTTATTGCAGGATTTTCAAAAACTTAATTCTTAGGTTGAGAAAGATTGATAAAACATGTTTTTTTCTGCATGTGTCACCCTCTGAGTACTCTGTCTACAAAGCCCTACAGAATAAAGCTGGCATGGGTTTTATGCCACGGAAATAAAAAAGAATGAGTTTGAATGAAAAAAACATTTGACACTAAAGATTTCTGTGTTTCATTTTTAAACTATACTGTATACTCTCATTTGATGAATGCTGCACACACGGCAGGAAAAATGCATTGCAAGATTTTGGAAAAGTGCCTGCAACTGATACAGTGGTTTTTGGACAGATTTTTTTTTTTTTTTATGATACAGTATTTTTAAAACCACTAACAATTCTCAAGCCATCTTCTTGCTCAGCTCAGTTATTTTTTGAAGAGCAATGCAATGTGCTCATTATTTTCCAGTATTTCTTCAATGTTGTTGCTGTGGAGAAAGCAGACAGTACATATCTGAAACCTCACAGATCAGTCTTTAGTGATTTCTAGATTTAGAGCAAAGGAATGAAATTACTAACATTACAGCTTAGCACAGATTTGGGCTTCTGTTTAGTAACTGCTTCTAATGATGACCTGTGTGATCATGCATGCTTGCACAATTAGCATTTGTATTTTAACTTTTTAAATTAAAATGTTGCATACGTACTGGTATAGAATATATAGGGTAGTATGTTATAATGGAAGAGTTCTCCAGAATAGTACTAAGAATATTTGACAAAGTCTCATAACGTCAAATTATTGAATAGCTACAATTCTGCTGGAGCAAGTGCAATGGAGATTAATAGACATAAAAGGAAATATGTTCCAGATGAAGTAGCTGAGTAAATATATCATCTAAGTGGTTGATAAAGTAGCTAATTTACTGTAAACAAACAATGAAATATCTTAGAGGAAATATCTCAGAGAAGTTGCATATTGGAAGAGTAAAAAGATAATACAAATTGTAAATATATATAGGGAAAAGGCTGGATGGCAGTTTTTCGATGTAATATGTAGGTTCTGTTGGCTATATCTGTCTAATAAAGTTAGTGTTAAACAGTAATGACTATTCCCTCTGATATGGAATAATGCATAGCAGATGACAGTTGATATAAGATGTATACAATCTACTTCTGCCATTAAAGACTTATAATGGAAATATTTCTGGGCATTGTAATATGAAAGTGTTCAGTAAAAGTAAAATGTTGAGACTGTGTACATCATTAATCAATTATAAGCCATCTGAATGCATAATGGAGTGAGAACTCAGAGTCTCTAGATATTTGTTTTATTTGTGAGCCCCGTCCTGCAGAGTATCAGTTCACTGTATACCACGCAAATGGCTTTTTTTTTTTTTTCTTTATCATTATCTTTGACAGTTTCCAAGAAAATATCCAGGCTGGAACTGATCGCCCTCTAGCCCTAAGGCTAAAGATGTCAAATACATCGTTTTATGCCAAAGGTATTTGTGGAAGCAAGTTCTTGTCTGCCAACCAGTGGCTAAAAGCCATCAGCAGCAGAGATGGCTGGGAGTTTTCAAGATGCAGCTAAGGTAGAGCTGTGTTGTAAAATAGTCCTACTTACTTCACAGAGTACACTTGGAATACTGTGTCCAGCTCTGGAGCCCCCAACACCAGAAGGACATGGCCTCCTCTGACCTTGCTCCAACAGGTCCATGAAGATGATTAGAGGGCTGGAGCACCTCTCCTGTGAGGACAGGCTGAGAGAGTTGGCGTTGTTCAGCCTGGAGAAGGGAAGGCTCCGGGGAGACTTAGAGCAGCCTTTCAGTAGTACTTAAAAGGGGCTTATAAGAAACATGTGGACAAACTATTTAGTAGGGCCTGTTGCAATAGGACAAGGGGTAACAGTTTTAAACTAAAGGAGGGTAGATTCAAACTAGATATAAGGAAGAATTTTTTTATAATGAGGGTGGTGAGGCAGTGGCACAGGTTGCCCAGAGAAGCTGTGGATGCCCCATCCCTGGAAGTGTTCAAGGCCAGGCTGGATGGGGCTTTGAGCAACCTGGTCTAGTTGAAGGTGTCCCTGCTCACTGCAGGGGGGTTGGACTTGATGACCTTTAAAGGTCCCTTCCAACCCAAACTATTCTATGATTCTATGAAAAAAGTGAAAATTAAAAGTACTAGCAATGGCAGCAAAGTTGTCAATAATATCCTCTCCCAGCTAATGAGAGGCAGCCTGGAAGAGATGGAAGAATTTGTGTCTTGTGGGATTGTACCTTACTTTGTGCTAACTTTTTTTCTTTTTGTTGTATTTTTCATCCTACTTCCAGTGGAGAACTCTTGTGTAGATCAAAAGGTAGCGATAATGAGCTGAGCTGATGAAGCTTTCAGAAGAAAAAGAGAGGAAAAGAGAGAAAATACTGTAACTGTTTTCAGTAAGGGGGCTTGCTTGAAAATATTAAATTTCTGATGCTCAGGGTTTTCTCAAAATGATGCTTAAAAAAAGATGATAAAAAGTTTCTAAGAAAATGAAGATAGTAAGAAGTAATACTAAAATTATACTGATAACTCTTCTAAATTCAGTATTATTTTATCTAATTTATTCATTATGCTTTATGGAGAACATCAATGGCTACAAAAGCTAGATAATAGACTGGTTTTATCTTTTTAATAACAGACCTAATCCCACAATCATTATTTAATCAAAAGTTCTTTTCAGAGGTTTTCTTGCATGTGTTTTCCTGAGTCAGGTCTGTGATATTTAAAATTTTATGTAGGTGACTATTTACATTTTCAAAAAATGTAATTTTTTGAAGAAATGGTCAAATTCTTGCCACACGCCAATATGATGAACAATTAAGCACTATTAATTCCCTTTTATGATGGGCATTGAGGCAAAGGAAACTTAAATGTTTTGCACAAGGCTGCTGAGGAATTAGTGTTAAAGATGAGACCTTGAAGATTCCTATGTCTTTTCAATACCCCACTGAAATACAGTATTCAAGAGGAAAAGTACTGACATAACAGTTGTAAAAACCCTAAGAAAAAAGAGAATCAAAAGATGGAAACTCAGCACAATGAAGGAGCGCCCCATTTCAACCCATCCTTTCCACCAAACGACTGCTCCCTGGTCAGCAGAGACTCATCCGGTGTCTCATCCGGGTGGAAAGCGTTTTAATCCTTAGTATAATTGCTCATTCATCCTAGTTATCTGTTGTGTGTATTACCCAATAAATAATGACTCTGTCCTCTTACACTGTGTAGATCTGACTTACAGTCTCTCTGCTCACACTAAAAGTTCCCTGAACAATGTGACCCAGAGAAGGAGTGTTGCACATCTTTATATGATCAGTCTCCGAAACCCCAGTCTCGTTCCCTTTTAAGACAAAGTTGCAAAAGTCCCATTGATTTTTAAGAGGACAGAGTCACTGGATAGGTGAGTTCTGAATTCTCATATTAAAATGCAATTATGTTATTTAAGTAAGGCAACTGCCTCTGAGATAAATCATACCTGAACGTGGAAGGACCATTGGTGGGAAAAGTATATAAAAAACCCTCCAAAGTCTGAACTTGAATGGCCTCTAAAACTTCATCTAGAATTCAATATTTGCTGCCAAATTTTCAGGTATCCTATGAGCTATAGGTCAGCCTTAGGCTCCCAGACAAGGTGTAGAATGATGCTGCTCGTGTATTTCTCCCTGTTTTTGTTTCCCACAGTATTACCAGTTATGTCCAGTTTGCCAGTGGGACAGCACCCACAAAGGAGGTGTCGCTCCTGGCCCACTTTCCTCCTATTTGCATTCCTTGGCAAGAGCAGAGAGCTCCGCTGGGGCAGTGATCGAAGTGCAGTATTTGTGCATGGGAGAAGCTGGAACAAATGCCCTTTGGGATCACATACTTTTCATTTACTACTGTGTTGAGAATTGCTTATAAACGTTCCACGTTCAAATTACCACTTCCTTCTAATTTCCCATTTTAATTTATTTTTGGTCTTCATCAATAATGGTTTTGGCAATCCAGATTATTTCACTTTATTTCCCTAGATACTTTTTATGGCTTGCATTTTTAAAAAACAATATCCCATTGAATAATGTTTAGCATTTATGCCTAGTTTTCTTGAAGAAGAACAAAAAAAAAATTACTGTGGCAGTTCCGTGTTCAAAGTACTGGTTTTTTTTGTCTTTCAGCTAGGATTTATATTATTTGTATTCGTCTTTTCTAAAGAGATAGAATGATCTAAAATTTGCAGGAAATATATTCTGTAAATAAGGAATACTTGTATGTATCATTTTTAATTATCTTTGTGTTGCCAAAGCAATGGACTGATGTAGTTATGATCTTCATTGCTATGTGAAGAACAGACTAGGGATTCAAAAAATAAGCAAGACATCTAATGAAAATCCCTGTCCAACCACATTTGATTGATTTGCTTGTCTTTCAGTGAGAAATTCCACAGAGCTGGAAAATCTGTCTGGCTCTGCTGAAGGAGTTTGAATTATGTTTCTTAATAATGTAGCTTTATATTTAGTGGTGACTTAAAAAGATTTTGCCCTTCTTTCCCTGAAGGCAAGATATGATCCAAGTTGCCTATTCAAATGAAAGCTGGTGTTGTTGAGTGTAATCAACGTGCATCAAATGATCTTATTAGGCAACTTGATAGTACAACTTTCTTAAGGCTGACTAGGGCTTACTGGGTACATCATTTCTCTGTAGAATACCCAACATGCTGGAGGAATATGCAGCATGTATAATGCATGCCGTAGTAGCACACTGATGAAATGCAGATGGAATCAAATGGAATCGTGGAGTAATTGTTGAAATCTGCTGCAGATGCTAAGTGTAATTAATAAATACCTACTAATAACCAGAGTAATAACAGTTTTGTTAGGCATATGCTCAGAGAAGTTTATGTTTCAAAGGGAAATTCAAGCATGTCTGGATTTTCCTCAGGTTTCAATAGCAAGGCTGCACTGCAGCTGCTTTGCGTTGCCTTTTTGCTGCACAGCAGCCTCACGGAGCCGTGCTGGGAAGGGGAGCGTGCTGCACAGCCACTTTCTTGCGCTCTGGTGAACTCAGTTAATCAGGGCTGGGTAGGAGCACGCAGAAAGTTACACCAGCTCAGCTGATGTGTGGTGACTGTCGGCTGCTGGAATGGGATCACATCTGACCATGGGTTTGTACCCTTTGTTACTTGATTTCAAAACTGTTTTTGACAAGATGTGATTGCACTGTTAATGACTACACTGTGAGCAGGCTTAGATGATCTCTCCACTATGGCAGAAAGACTTCTTGAACACTGAAGCATATTAAATTCACACAAAATAAGGGGCCACTTTATGATTTAGTGTGATGATAGGCAACTCCCGCTGATCTTCTCCTCCTTAATCCCATTTGAGTAGGTGGCTTTTGGACAATTGAGCCTAGTAGCCTGCCAATGATTATGTCAATTTTAATGCCAGCTTCTAAATTTTATTTAATTACTGTGAGATTCACTTTAGGTTTCTGATCCAATAACATTTTAGTAATTAGTAGCCTAACAGACATACAGTACTGCAACAGTCATTTTAATGAAGATTGGGTTTGGTTAAAAGAAGACTTTATTGGTTAAAAGAAGATCAGGCATTTTTGCTATGATGAAGTGTGACTATGAAAATGGAGGACCAGCACAGGCAGAGAGGATATGGCTTCTGTAGATGTGTGCTGGTGGGGCAACCAGATCTGTTGGCCAGAGGGATGGGCAGCTAGTGTGGTGTCTAAGGAAAAAGGGTAATTCCCAGGAGTGATCAAGACCTTCAGCCCCTTAAAGAGCAGCTGATGAGATTTGCCTGTCCTCTGGCTGAGCCCTCCTCTGGTGATCTCCTAGGGCTGGAAGGGACCCTAGATAGGTCTTTTGAGAGAGTTGGGCATTTATACCTGCAGCTAAAACTGCAATGATAAAAGTGTTTGTGTGGGCAGGGAGTGATAAAGCTAGACCCTCCCCATGGACTCCTGGCCCCCGAGGATGTTTCTTACAGAGCTATGAAAGGCCGCCTTGAAGTCTGGGATAGTGATGGGGCAGAGCTGAAGGTGTAGCCACAAGCTCTAGGAAGGAACCACTGGACTCAAATGTCATGTCATGTGTTGCTAAACTGGAAATTTTTAGAAGCTTTTCGAAAACAGATGTTTATATTAAATCCCTCCATATCTGTGAGAATTAAGAAATTGCTAGTTTCAATGAGTAGTTTTGTTCCAAAGAAATTCCTTAGGGAATAAAATGAAGGAGATTTTCTCATTTTTGTATTAATACTTCAGTGAAATATTTATAAATAGAAGCTTCTGTGTTGTACTTTGAAGCCAGACCTTTTCTTAGATATGTGTTAGTGTCCAAATCTATCACCATAACATCATAAATCCTTTAATTAAGTTTGCCAGTTCATAAGCAAAATAAAGTTTCTACATCAGATGTTTCTTTGAGACACAGAAGATGTTTCCTTGATGTTCTGGGTTATTTAAATTTTCTGCAATGCAAATTCTAGACATAGTCTTACAGAAGGCTAAATTAGCTGGAAAAACAGAGGTTATATCAAAGCTGGTGTAGAGCTACAGCTTGCTGGTTTTGGCTTTTTGTTGTTTCTAAATAAAAAATTCTTCAGAAATGAAAACTCCTCCTTCAGCTGAAGAGTTCATACAGTAGAAATTGCTGAGAGACTTCTCTCTTATGTGGCAATAGACTTCCTTTCTTTCTTTCTCATCGCTTTTAACATTTTTACTCAGATGTTACAATATAAAATTCCCTATAAATTAACAATGTAAAAATATGCTTAATTGATACACCTTTCTACATTTTCCAGGAGGAGCTGTAGCATTTTATAGCAAGACCATTTTCTCTGTGGATGGAAAGCTTTTCAGATTCAGGGTTGTTGGCTGTAGTATGAAACAGCATAGCTAACACGATGAAACAGTCAGAGTGTCAGCATGTGGCATGGCTTCGTTCTCCTGACAGGGCATATGCCAAAAAATATAAAAAATTTAAAAAATGATGCAAGCTTTTACACTGCGTGTGAGCAAGTGCTATTCCACTGGGTTCTACCATGCATGTTTTTCAAAGGAACAACATTTGAAAGAAAAAATACTCATTTGGCTCATCTGAGGGCCCTGAAGGTCCAAAGAATGAGCAGTATTTCTCAACTTGTCTAGATTGAAAGATATTTAAGAGGGGAGGGGGGAAGTTTAAGATAGATTTTAATGAAAAATATTTACAGAGCACTTGTATATTTTGTATTTAGTCTTACCTTTAGAACTGCAATTTTTCTGTTTTTTCTCTAAAATAGAAATGGAACTTTAAGTAAAAGTACTCATGATTTGCACAACCATAGACTGCCATATTTTGCAACCTCTTTGTGTTGAACTGAGGGCTGAGTTCGCATGCTAATAATGGTATCAAGATTCAGATTATGAAGTAAAGTTGATGATCAGTAACAGCTGATTTTGGTAGCCAAGTGAAGACTTTAGAAAATGTTGTTATTTCAGAATAGTTCCAGGTCACATCTAAGAATAATTTAACCAATTCTTGGGAAAAAACCCCAACAAATGAGGAATAATTTGGTAAAGAATTTGTTGTTAATATACAATCTTATACGTAGGAATGAAATGCAACAGAATTTGTCTGGAGTCTAAAACACTTTAAGTGATTCAAGAGCAAGAGCTCTTGATCCTCAGGTGTAAGAAATCAAACAATGAAGGGAAAAGACTGGCATGGCTGAATCATACCTGCTGGTCAAACTAAAGGGCAAGAAG
>NW_009613008.1:3886-5734 GCF_000690535.1 Cariama cristata | reverse complement strand
TTAGTCCTAACTGCAAAATACCATGCAACGTATTTTTCTCACCATGAAGACCCTAAAATTAAAGCATTAAACCAGTATTCATCATCAGTCCCTTTCCGTTGCAGATTTGGTGCCCCAGCGCTCTCTTTTCCCCTCGCTTTCCCCGACGTTGCGTGCCGGGTCTCAGGCTGGATCGCAGCGCGGTCTCTCGGGTGCCGGTGCACGCGGGTGGGTTGCTCACTCCCACCGTGGGGGGAGCAGGGAGCAGAAGCTGTCCCACATGGAAGAGTGTTTTCACCAATGTACAGCAGTCTTGCCATTTTCCTCCCTAATAAGCTAGTATTTCCTCCATAATAAGCTAATAGATTCATATAACTTTAATAATAATAATCCATTAATGTAACAATACATTAATGTAACAATACATTAATATAATGTACTTGGAGTTTAGTCGCTTATGAATTTCTTCTTATGAACATCTATGGAAATTTCATTTGCATCCATACACCTTTTTTTAATCACAGTTATTCTGAATTTCTTTCAATAGTTCCTCCTCCTATTCAGCGGTTATTGTTTTCCATTTACGTAGCAGATGTCCTGCCCTTTGGTGAGGGGTGGCTGAGAAAAGGTCGAAAACCTTTTGAAATGAAGAGCAGAATCCTGTCGTTTACCGGGACTCCAAGTAGCTGTAGCAAGAGGCTGGGTGCACGGGCATTTCGGGAGTGTTTATGCCCAGACTGCTTGGCAGGTTTTTATGTTTGGACTTTGATGTTATAATTTTTTTTTTATGGAGAAACCATCAGAGATGAAATTCAGATACTGTGGTTGGACAAAGCAAACCTTATGGAGGAGCTGCTGTTTTCTGCGAGCAGTTGCCTTTCGCCTTGCT
The DNA here is from genome assembly GCF_000690535.1 of Cariama cristata. Taxonomy (NCBI): domain Eukaryota; kingdom Metazoa; phylum Chordata; class Aves; order Cariamiformes; family Cariamidae; genus Cariama; species Cariama cristata. The sequence goes on along the minus strand of NW_009613008.1, from coordinate 4,866 downwards.
CTCCAGCAGCCCTGTACACCGGCGTTCTCAACATTTCTTGTTTTTGGAAAAAGTTATTGCTCCATTAGCTCTGCAGGACCTGGACTGCATCCACGAGGTGGGAGATTTGCACCAGAGGAACTGGACTGCCATTGAGGCCTGCCTCCTCTCTGATCTCCATCCAGCTGGCTTTGGGAAACCCTCTGCTTTCTTGGTCCTCAGTTCCTTCTCTTAGAGCTGGACCTGATCCCCTGTCCCGCTCCGCCACGTCGGCTCACCTGTGAATCCCATTCTGACCCCCTGGCCCAATACCCAGGACCAGGTTACCTCCAGCTCCGCTTGCCTTGGGCCAGACCACCTCCTGTGCTTCCCATTGCTCCCACCCTGCTCGCGGTGCCCCTCTTGTGTTATCCCACTCAACCATGTAGTACAGACCTTCCTCAGACCAAACAGGAGTCTCTCACAGCCTCTTCATCCCGCTGCAGCCAAACCTAAAATACAGCAGTGCTTCTTAGGAGAGCCACCCTATCTGCCTGCTCTTCCTGCCAGGCCAGAGGTCTTCCAGCTGGGTTCCTTGCCCTTTCAGTTCCTTCTCCTCTTCTTCTAGGATGGCTGTCCATCAGTTGTCTTCTTCCCCGGTCCAGCCAGAATGGGGGTCCTTGGTCTCTGGAGGTCCTTGGAGGCTGACTGTGGTTCACATTATCGTGGTGCCCTCTACAAGAGGGTTCTCAAACCTGCAGAGCCACAGGTCCTCTTCTCCTGGCACCCAGCATGGTACTAATGAGAGGAACTGTCCTAATCTCTCCTCTCTCAAACGGGCCATCCGACTGCTGCTGGCAAAACATTCGGGGCAACCTTGCAGGAAGATTTGGCTATACTTTCATTTGGGTTTTTGTCACCTCATTGCAAACTCTGCGTGGTCCAGCATGTCTCTGGACCACTTGTCCCCTTTTCCCTTTGGACAGTGAATAATAACCAACTTGCTGGGTGAAAGCAGGAAT
>NW_009613008.1:2719-3873 GCF_000690535.1 Cariama cristata | reverse complement strand
CTGCTGGAATATATCTGCCCTCGGACTGCCATGTGCATGACTTCACTGGGATGGTGAATGCCATTTCTTCATCCCCTTCTCAGCCAAGGGCTCAGCCCCCAGAGTGAATTCCCTCATGCAGTGGTTTGCAGGTTCTGCTGGCTCTCCTGGGGGCTCTGGAGCCCCTTTCCTCTCTGACGTTGAGCAACGTGAGTATTGTCATCTTCCACTGACCCTTGGCAATCAAATAAAAGACTCTTTTGGGTTGAGTCTAGTCCACTGCAAAACCAGAGTTAGGAGGTGTTTGAGAGACCTCCAGGCAGCCAAGCCACTGCCAGGTATTTCTGTTGTTGACTTGGGTGTTTCATTTGAGCATTTAAGATTCCCCTGCCTATGGCAGGGTGGTTGGAACTGAGTGGTCTTTAAGGTCCCTTCCAACCAAACCATTCTGTGATTCTGTGACATGATTCTATGATTCCTTATCTCACCTCCCAAAATTTTCTTTTCTGCTCCAGGCGTGGCACATTGGCAAACAGGGCAGCAAATAGCCATGACTGTCCTGAGGCAAATATGAAATTCTTGGTTCAGAAAGTGCCAGGAAACACTGGACACTTCTCAACTCCATCCCACCTCTGGAGTCTTTTCCATTTGGTACTACGAACAGACTGTTTACTGGGGCAGCAAGTTTATTTTAAAATGCTCAGTTTTGAGGAAGAAATGCTGTTGCCAGCAAGCTGGTCCCCGGTGGGATGCTGCGGACGGTTGCAGGGGTAAGTAACAGTAGGAGTCTCCAGCAGCACACCAACTCACAGAACATGGTGACACGGTTGTATCACATCGCAGAAATTGTACCGATGTGGTTGCAGAAGATGGGGAGATGGTACATGTGGGTCCTCAGCAAGGGCTGGGTACAAGGCCCCTCCTATCCGCATCGCCACTCGCATCTCCTTAGAGCTGCCTCTTTTTTGTCTTTTTGTCCCAAGGAGTCCGTTTTCCTCCCAGCAGCAGCAGCAGCAGCTGCCGATGTTGGTTTTTCCATATCCACCGGGAACCACACTCCTCGTTAAAGCCGTTCCAGGGCGGGAGGAGGGGAGGGATCCAGTTCCTTCCAACAACACGCCGTGCCGCTCGCAGCGGGCGCGACGCTGGGGCGAGCAGAAAACATTGACCCATTG
>NW_009613008.1:0-2688 GCF_000690535.1 Cariama cristata | reverse complement strand
ACAGTGCCCAGTGGAGAAAATGGGCGCCTGCCGTAGGCACATACCGGCGAAAGGCTCCCGGTCTCCTTGCTGCAAGCTGACACCTATTGGCACCGTCTGCGCAGAGGTCCCTAATAATTTAAGAATCCTCTTTAAACGTAATCAGAGTAAGAACAAAAGCATAATTTTCACATTCCTGTTAGCTTCTTTGTGACTGATCTGGGGAGCCCGGGAAAGGAGTCCTTCAGGAGCTGATTTGCCCCCTGCTCCTCCCCTTTCCTGGGCTTGTTTATCTGTATTTATTAATTCATCCAAGTCTTAAAATAGTTTGGAAAGTCAGTTGCTCTTTACTTTTCCCCTCAAATGTTATAAGGACAGTGAATTTTTCATGAGACTCTTTCAGTGTGTTTGCTGGCTGTGGAAACCAAAGTGCTGAAAACAAATTCATACAAATTCATCTGAATTTTGTAACCAGGCTGCCCTTGAGTTTCCTTTGCAGTGATTTAACTTCCATGCTCCTGAACCTCTGCAAATCTCTTCGGTGGTTGGTATCAGTTTCCTAGATTGCCGAAGACCTGCTTTCTCCAAGTGAGGAAGAAGGATGATAACGATGCCTACTGTGTGAGTGCCATACCCGTGGCTTGCTGGCGTCTCTGTCCTCATGGGAAAGAATGAGAAATTTATTTATATTCGAAACTCTTGGCCTCTTCCATCTAAATATGGCGGTGTTTTCCTTCTTGTCCTGTGAAACGTTATAAAATGGTACTTCTGTACACAGATTTTTTTTCCTGCCTCCCAGTTGCGTTGTTTTAGGGACCTGCTGGATGTTTAGACGCGCTGCAGGTGAATGGGATGTTGGAATCACCTTTTTGGCGTTCAGTCCTTTTTCAGTGAAGACATAGTGTTGGATAAGAAGTTTATGTAGAATTACTTTAGCCCTTAGTGCTTTATAACAAACGCAGGACTAAGTCGTTGCTCTGCCTGTTCCAGGTATCCATTGTAGCATCTGGGAGAGATGCAGACTTCCAAAAAGATGTGACTAAATGTGTGTGCAACTGCAGGGCGCTTCTGTACTCTGGTCAATGGGGTCAAGCCCCTGCGCAGCTGCTCAGTCAGGTTTTAAATACATATTTGTCTGTGTGAATATCAGCTTTGGACGTGACGCTGCGGGGCTTGTGCATTGGAACTGCTCGTGTGTGTGCCGAAAAGGTGCTGCAGTGCACCAAAGGGGTGCTCCCCCGGCTGAGGAGCAGAAGAGTGTCTTCACGTGACATCTCTTGCTTTGTTGGTCAGGAGCATCAGAAACGAGTTTCATCTGCACTACATATTGAAAACTTGTGCTCTGGTATTGAGTTGTTCTTTTATTATTTTTTAACTGGAAAATTCTGGTTTATTTCTTTATTCACTTGGGATTGCCTTCAAATAATTAAATTCTATAAGATCAACCACAGTGATGTTTATATGGAGAAAATTATTTGGGTAGTTTTTGATACATATGCTGGCAGCGAGGCAAGGAAGTGGAAAAAATGGTTCAGCGTGGAGGGGAGGGATTGTCGGGGGGACGAGGGAGAGGGGCTGGGGTGACGTAAGCTCGGCTGCCTTCACAGCCCGGGCACATCTGCTGAAAGATGTTGACAGATTGTAAAGCGTTGTCGATGTTGAACTCAAGTGGTCCCAATTTATAAGTCTGATTAAAATGATCCTTGTCCACATTTTTCTGTAGCATTTCCTCCAGCCGGAGAGATGCCGCGGACTCTCCGGTCCGTCCGACCCGGAGGGGCTCTCGGCGCTTTCCAGCGTTGGCCGCTCTTCGCGTGTTTGCCAGTTTGTTCCTGAGCCCTGGGAACGTGAGGTTATCAGCAGTGGGTACCGGCTTAACATCGAGCAATAGTTAGCAGTTCATAACTATTTTTTCCCCTAAATATAGGAGGAAATTGCTGGCTATGGTGAACTATAGATGTTTTAATGGCAAGTGCTGTTAAAGAGTTTGACTTCCTGTCCTACTTATTTGTAAATTTTATTTTAATTAGTGCATCGACTTGGAAATGTGTTAATCACTAATATGTAGGTTCTAGCAACTCTTTTCTTTTTGGGTAGGTGCATACTTTTAATGCACTGAGCTGCTTGTGTGGGCGAGAAGCTTACTTTTTAAATATTTTATGGAAGGCACAAAGTCTCAAAAGTGTTTTATGTGGCAAGCTAAGGATGTAATTTAATAACAACAAATAGTTGAGGGGTTATTCAGGGAAAGTTTGCCTCTGTGCAGAAATGCTGAAGAATGGAATGGAAAATCCAAATTACCTATGCGTGGCACGCTGCTTTCTGTTGCCCCCCAAAAGGATGAGGCTGTGGCTTTATTTCATTTGCCTGCTCTTTTTATGGTCGAGTCTGATCCTAAAGTCTTTGCTGTTCCCTGCTGGGTTTCTGTAGCACACAGGGACACTGGCTGTGGGACATCTGCCACGGCTTCCTCTGGTACGTGGCTTTCAGGAGAGGTTTCCAGAGGTGGTTCAGAGGGTTGGACCCACTGACCACTTGCACATTCTGGTTGTGATTGTAATAAACTGCGTTTCTCTGGATAAGGAATATTTTTGTTCTTTCCAAAAACCCAAGTACCAAGAGACTTACTGAAAATTCACATTTCATGGGAGGGAAAAAGGAATCTGATGTTTTAAAAGTCTCTGTGGACATTTTCTGCTCCTACCAGCT
>NW_009613007.1:59212-59802 GCF_000690535.1 Cariama cristata | reverse complement strand
CCCTGTGCGGGCTGCGGGCATCGTGAGGGCGGCCCCGGCTCTGCACCTTCGTGGGGAGACGTTCCCGGGGATCGCTCCCGGCGTCGTCCTTGGCTTCGGTCACTCGGGGCTCTTCAGGGCCGCTCCTCGCTACTGCCTGGGCCAAGGCCGGCGGCCTCTTGCCCCGCCCTTGGCTCCCCCCCCCCCCGTTTGGAGTCGGGGAGCAAAGCAGGCCCTGCGGAGGTGTTGGCGGTACCGGCCTTGGGAAGAGTGCTAAAAAAACTCCCTTCTCACCGCTGAGAGCAAGTTCAAAAGCGCTTCTGCTCATGAGTGTTATGTTACTTTTCATTGTCATCATATTCTGACAGAAACATACCTTTGTGTGCGTTTCTGCTGCCAGTGGGGCCAAAAGCATCCAGCTTACTGCAATAGTGTCATGGCCTCTGGTTTACCAGGGAGTAATCTGCGCCCTACATGGATGCACCTTTGGGGGTTATCCTGGTAATGGAGTTAGGTTATTCCCCTGGGAAAGCAGAGAGATGACAATGTTATTGCTATTATGCAAATTCAATGAATACAACACTTTTGTTACCAGAGTCGGATTGTAATAG
>NW_009613007.1:44968-59156 GCF_000690535.1 Cariama cristata | reverse complement strand
AGAGCACTTGAGACTGATCGGGAAGCTGAGAGAACAGCAGCATAGTTTTGTGGTACCCAAATGGAGTTCTCCTCGCTTAGTACTTTACAATGCCTTAAACTAGATGTTTTGTGTTAAAATGGCCATTTTTAGTGTAGGAATAAAGTTACTTATTCTAATATGATTCAGCTGAGGCATCTATACTACACACGGAAGTAGCAATGCCAGTATATCTCCTAATTATAGTGGTAGAATGGTAAACCTGCTGTGTTTGGCTGTAAGAATTTTCTGTATTGTGTAATCTGTGAGTTTTTTTCATATCAGGTCCATTGTCCTCCTCCTCTGTTTTTCTTAGCCAGATTCACTGGGTCATGTACTGCTTTTGCTTTTTTATTATTTTTTTTTTTGGAAGTGGAGACTAATACTTAAGCAATGTCCTGGGGATTTAATTGCTTATAGAGGAATTCAAGTTGAAAAGTACTATTACATACTACTAAAAACAATGGTTAATTCTGTGCGAGCATCTGCATTATACTTACATTAAAGTATTTTAAATTATTATTTTGGTTAAAAATCTTTTTCCCAATAAAGTGTTCTTTTATCACTGAGAACCTTGAACGTGGCTTAAAGCCAAGCTAAGAGGCTCTAAAGTTCTCATTTGTTTTAAAACATTAGATTTCATGTTAAACAAATATTTGTCATATACTGATTTTTGTTGTTTCAAACCAGAATATGTACCTTTAGAAAGTAATGTTTGTTTAGGAGAAAAAGGAATATGTTTTTAAAGTCTTCTGCGTAAATGTTGCACTTCTTTTTACTTCTAGAGTATGAAGCAGAACAGCCTCAATTTCCAGATGTTCCTGAATCAAAACGTGGATCTGTGAGTATAGTTCAAATAAAAAATCTACATAGGGCTGGTTTTAAAAGATTTAAATAACTAAATGGGAAAATTAGGTATCTGCAGAGTAGAATCATTCCTAAAATGAAAACAAAACTACATTCTGCAAACAACTTTTGTGAATCAACAAATGTAATATTCTAAATCATTGCTTTTATTTAAAGCAACTTGGGTAGCGGTATCCTAAAATTAGATTACCAGCTGTGTTTGGTTTATACATCTCACTATCTTTTTTTCTGTGACTGTCTGCATCAGAGGCAGGACTCTGAAGTATGCAAGGATGTCCTTTTGGTGGTGTTACAAGCAGACTGAGCACTGAAATACGCGGGAGAGGGGAGCAAGTGTAGCAGAGGAGTTATGCCCCAATTTCACGTATGTGATAGGTCACTTAGATGAGGCCATTGAAATTCGTGGAATTAAACCTGATCACGGTTGTTTGAAGTCTTATTTTTGACCAAATAAATTCAGTCTAGGAAGACTTGTTTGGCAGACATAAAAACTTAAGAAAACCAAACCACTTTAAACCTTTGTTCCCAGCAGTTGTAGGAGCAGCAACATTAATTCTTTTGGGCATCACGTACAGAGTTAACTTTCACTTAAATTAGGCGTTTTTGTAGATGTTTTATCTTATTATTCCTTACTTAGGTTACTTTGTTATTTTAAAATTATTTTAAGATGTTGTAGTTTAAATTGTCTGACAGTTGGTCTGTTTCCCCAAATGAAACTGGCTTCATTACAGGCTGTTATTAAATTTGAGTAGTGAACTCTGCTTGGGGCATTAGTCTGGGCATAATATGTTGATATATTTGAGCATCAAAATAAAATAACATACCTTTCTACGTTGCTGCACTTTTTTTTTAGTTTCCAAAAGGATCGCTTTTTGAATCTTGCATATGTTAAAAAGGAGTCTATCTGTGGTCACTGACATGCGGAGTATTATAAGTGTAGTGGCCTAATCCCACCACCTGCTTTTCAGTAGCTCATAAATCCAACTGAATTTTAAAGTGAAACTGTTTAGATGACATAGTTTTCATAACACGTGTTCATAGCGAACTGTAATGATGGTGCATTCTTGGGGATAAAAGGCTGTATCTGCCTTTCTGTAACAGGTGTTGGTCAGTGTCGGTTAGGAGTATTCTTCTGGCTCTCTGTAACAGTTCCTGCACTCCTAAAAACCACACATAAAATTGTGGACTGTGTTTTTTTGTGGTATTCATAATTGTTTCTATATAGGGAAACTTAAGATTTGGATTTGCATCTGCTCTGAATTTGTCTGTTTGTGCTTTGTTTAGAAGGAAAGTTGCTTTTCTTTAAAAGGTGAGTGTCAGGACTTCTGAACAATACAGAAACAAATATATAAGCTTCTGAATGGAAAATTACTTATGCAGAAAATATTGCCAATTTTGATTTTCAAAGAATTATTATTTCTCACAATGGCTAAAATATTTTTAAAATTGTGATATCTCACCATATTCGCTTAAAAGCAGTCATATACCTTCTATTAGATTTGGATGTTTTTATTGTGCTGGAGACTGCAGAATTTTTTTAAGTGTAATTCCTTCTCTTAAAGTACTGTGAAAATACTGAAATACTTCAATATTTGAATTAGAAATTATAATTCCATATTTTTAACAGACCTTAAAATTTTTCCTATTGAATTGGCTTCTATATTTTTTTACAGTCTGGTTGGGATATTTGTATAGGTTACATTTATCTTGAACAGGTGCCTTTGGAAGCAGGAATATTGCAGCCATTACATATGGAACAATTTTATTCAGCACCTGCAGCTGATACTGTTGTCCAACAGTCACTTCCCATACCCGAGGCAGCCCCCTTTCCAGAGCCACCTGATCCAAAAACATGTAAGTAGGAGTATATTATCTTGAACACTGCTGTTATTATTTTTCTTGCATTTGGCAAGGGTTTGTAATTTGTTGAATTTAAAGTGTTAACAGCTACAACACCTTTTCTTAAGTAAAATTTGCATGATAGTCGCCTGGTCTGTAAACAGGGAGACAGCTTGGCCACTTGGTCGATGGGAGAACGCTCAAATGGTGGATTACAAATCAGTAGCATTGTCTAGCTGTTAAGGTAGTTCTGTTCTCTTCTGAATAAGTGACTTTTTGTTTAGTCACTTAAATCAGAGAAAGGCAAGCATTTCTTCCTCTAATTTAATAATGCAAAACTAGGATCAATAGACTAAATAGACAATTGAGTTTGAAAACTGCTTTCCAAATATTATCTTTGCCCAGCTGATTACAAATTAGAATGGAAACAGCTCTAAAGTCTTGTCCTTCCATTTTTATAAATTTCTATACTTTATAAAATTTACCAAGTAGCAATGTATTTTTATTATGCATTTTAGCCCTCTTTTTTGTCCTTCCTTCTTTTCCATTCATTCTTGCTCATTAAGAATTCCTGTTGCTAGTCAGAAGCAGTGTTACCCTTCGCTTTTGTATGTATATATAGTGCCCTTCCAATCATGATCATTTTCTGGCAGTATATGAACCACTTAAAGGTATAAAGCAGAGAATAAATTCAGTGTTTCAGCTGTGGTGCCAAAAGAGAATACTTCTATGACTTAATCTTTACTGACCACACCAAAACCTGAATACTTACTGAATGGCAGGCAGGCTGTCTGTAAATCAAGGACAGCACTTCAGCCAGTCAGCCACCACTGCTTGTCTAGGATCCTAACAGGTTTTGTTTTGTTCACTTTTCTGAGGGAAGTTCTCTTACAGCTTCATACAGAGCTATCCTCCCTGTTCCCTCTGGGGCCCAGTGTGTTTGAGTTCCTCCATGTGCAGTGCTAGAAGGCTCCTCCACTTCACCCAGTTTCTAAGTTGATGGTGAAGGGTCCCATTAGGGAAGATAAAGGTGTGGGGAAAAGCTGAGAAGAAGAACAGAGCTTGAGTCTCTCAGTTGAGCAAACATGTAGCCGTTAGGGTGTATGTAGAGCAAGGGCAATAGCACTGCTGTTTTTTCATGATGCTGACTGCAGCTGCTCTCTTCTGCATGGAACTCAGTGATGCAAATGTGCGTGAGCACCTGGGAAGTATGGTAAGTAGACCTTAAGTAAGGGCAGTGCACCCAAACATAAGAGAGAGATGCCAACCCAGACAGCCCTTCCAAGGTGGAAAAATTGGATATATTGGAGTCATGTTCAAATTTCTGAAGGATCTGGCAATTAGGAAGTAATTATGAGAAAGAAATCGCAGCACCACTGAAATATAACCTTTGTTTTTTCCTCTGTCTAGAAATTCACTTTTATGACCAACTCTGTTACTGCAGATTGTAAAGGGCATGAGTATAGATACCAAAAGTGATCTAGGTGTAACAGCACTGAGTTCAGCGCAGGCTAATTTACTTTCCTTTCTGTTACGGTAAATTAGCCCACATCGCTTTTCATTTCCATGGCTAAAGTCCTTCTGGTGTCTAAGTTTACTTATTTAAAACTAAGTCTGACATCTCTGAGGCACACTGTAGTTTGCAGTATTGATGCACCTTTACTTTGAAATTTACTCAAGTTTATGTTGTCTTGACTGAACAGAAGTGAAGGCAGATCCCTGGCTGTATCTGAACTGAATGAATCTGTTTAGTTCAAGCTGTGCTGGTATTGATACAACAACTGATACTTAGTTTATGATATCTAATGTTTGTCTTTTTGTGAAATCTAAGTGCTTACCTGTAAGTGAAGGCTGTATTGTTTTGCTCAGGTTCTCCTCGAGGATACTTAAAGTATTACATATTTCCAGTACTCTTACCCGGAATGGCTGAACTTCTGCATCGAGCCAAGAAGGAAAAGTTAGAATAGGTTAGTTTTCAGTTTTCAGTTTTCAGTTCAAGTCATTGGCAGGAAGTTACAACCTTTCATTTCATAGGCTGTATTTCTTTATTTGATCTTTTGCAAGAAAACCAGCAACAATAATATGAAATAATGTATCATCAGTTGTTTTGGATATGGTCTTGAATATTGTTTTCTCCAGTAATTCAGAACAAATTGCATACTGCACACACTTGATCATTATGACAATCTCTAACTCACAAGAAATCCTCCTTAAATATCCAGTTGTATCTAGCCTAAATAGTGTTGTATTTTAGCGAAACAGGCTTCTTTTCAGATTAATACGCATCACTCATTTGAGGGTGACATAAAGAGTTTGAATTTTACTTTGTTGCTCATTTATTTTTGCTGGGCTGGCATCCTATTAGAGGTACATTTTGTATTTTAGCTTTTTATCATTCTGTGTAAATTCCATTGAATTGGAAAGCAGAGTATTCAGCATTAATGAGCTTGTAAAAATTGTACATTTTAAAAATCATTGTTTGCTACATGTATTTTTATAAATTGTTTTCAGTGTACGGGTGTGTGAACATATCTAGAGAGACATTCCTCATTGTATATAGGGAGTGCTTAAAAAACATTACAACTAGTGCAAAATAAAGTTCATTGTATCACCATAGCCTGACTCACAGACCTCCAGCAATAGATTAGGTACTGGGAGTTGTGGGGATTTCCGTAATTTCTGCTATTTTCTCCAACCATGGAAGTGGGGTTTTTTTTTTCTTTCTTTCCTATTTTCTGCCTGTCATACACACTTTCGAATTTAAAACTTCTCTATATTTTTTTATGCCTGCAGCTGAGCCTCCTCTTACTTGCAGCTTCATAATATAAAGAGCAATTAATATAAATGACAGTGAAAGTATCTCCCTTTTTGTACATGATACACATCTGAGGAATACAGTTTGTGCTCTTGGGGTTATAGGTTAAAATGTTATACATTAAAATGATAGCGAAGTGAGGAGGACTTTGTGTTACTAGTAGGTTATTAATGATCTTAGGTCTTGATCTACCTCCTCGTCAATTATTGACATTGATTTCCTGTTATAGGCCTGTGTATGTACGATAGCATACATTGTGGAACAATTTGTAAAAATTACATGTGTGCTATTTGCCACTGGCCTATACATGCCTGGCACAGACAACAATACACAAAGCTTACCATGCTTGAATGGACACCTCAAACTTGCATTTCAAATCCAAATCTATATGTTTATTCACAAGATTTGTGTGTATCTATAAACAGATTGATTTATATATATGTGTGTATATGTATTTATAATCTGTGATTAGTACAGGTGGAATAGGAAAGTGTTTCATTTACGTGTTGTTATGGCACAACATCTCTGTACATCATTCCTGCCATCACATTTATGTTACCTAGCCAAGAACAGATTGAACATATTTATTATTCATAACACTTTTAATGAAATTTACATTGATTCTTTTTTTTTTTTCCTTAAAGGAAGCACATATCCTTTAACAGGAAAAAGGCATACCTTACAGCTGGCTTAAAATACAGTCCTTGATAGATGTTACACACTTCTGAAGGCAATCAAACAGCACTTAATACAAAAATATGAGAATTCTTAGAAATATTTCAGTTTCAAACTCAGGACAAATCTAAGGTTACTTCATCTATTTTTAATATGAGAAATTTTGCAGAGCTTCAGTGGTATATAGATTAGAAAGTATCTGTTCTGAAAATGGATTTTGTATGGATCTGTGTGTTGCTTTATAGTAAACTAATAAAACCAATTATTTTCTAATGTATAGAAACATCATAAAAATGAGCACATCTTATCGAAAAGACACTAAGTGATTTTTGTTGTTACATAGAGAGATGTCCTGCTATTGGGGAAGGAAGTGTAGGAAAGCAAGCTTATGTCAGATGATCATTTTCCACTGTGACATCATTTCTTCCTGCTTTTGAACAATAACTAGTAAAACAATAGCTCTTTATGCTTGCCATATAACTGAATATTTGTGCTCTTTTCCGTTATTGTCCAGGTGCTTGTATTTGGACGTTCTGTTTCCTTACCTGACTTAAATACATAATTTCTAATTATACTTTTGTTTCATAAGAACTGTGTTGTTCCATATGGATTCGGAGGGAAAAAATGCTATCATTTGCATTAAAATGGTTAGTGCAATATCTGGAATTGATTTTTAGGATCAAAATCAGAGCCTTCACAAACCCAGAGAAAGTTAGGGACAGGGAGAAAGGTTCCTGTGTTAAACACACCAGAAGATAGCTTAAAAAAAATAGGAGGAGAACAAAGAATAGAAAGATTCATGGAATTCATGAGAGAACAGGAGAAGGAACATGATTAATTGTGATTAAGCTAACTGAAATAATGAAGGATGAGAACAGAATACTGGGTTTGAATTTTGGCTAGACATGAGTCATTAAAGCCTGTAAAGGGCAGCTCCAATAGAATAAACCAGTGCAAGATAAATGGAAGCAGCACTGGAAGGAAAGGAGGAACAATCGAACTGACTGCAGTCAACGTTGAATGAGCCTGGGAGGAGAGGGAGAGAATTGCGAGGGAGAATGAGGAGTGGGTTTTTGATCAGAGGAATTAAAGGTTTTCATGTTTTGAAGGGGAATGAAGACAAATGAGAAGAGAATGAAAAATTAGTAGGAGAGTTGTTTAGGAATTGAAATTGAGGTAAGGGAGATCAGATCATGGGACCAACAGAGGAATTCGAGGAAGAGATCAGAAAAGACGCATCCATGTCTGGAAAGAGAGAATTGTAGAATCACATGGGAAAGTCAGGAAAGAGAGATGGCTATGCTGAAAGTAGTCATTTGTGTAGGAAAGAAATCTGCAAGATCTTATTTGGAAGGTGATACAGAAACATTGCAACTTAAACATTTCAATTAAAATAGGCTCTTTTTGCATTACGTAGTGTGTATGAAAAATCTGAAAAGCAAAAACCTAGAAAAACCACCAGCTGCTAGATATATTTGCAGACTTCAAACTGACATAAATATGAGAACAGTCTGCAGAAGCTTCGTTTTTAAATTAGAGATGAAAGAAACCTATTAGGTTGCCCAGTGTATTCCCTTGCTGATTTTTTTGTCCCCTACCATAAGTTCTCCTGTGCTTTATCCTATCTGCTGTCAAACATCTCCAGGGGAAAGACTATTTTCTTAAATCTTTTCTCTCCTGAGAACTGACTAATGCAATCGTTTTTCAGCTTTAAAACTGAACAATGTTTAAATGTTTTTATTAGCATAACTCTGATTTTTGTTTCTGGTTAATGGTCACAGAAAGAGGATGCTGTATCAGACTCTGTAATGGAATATCGTATATTTAAAAGTAAGGTAGATCAGGAAAAGTGAATGGAAGAAGGTTTCCTAATGACTTTGCCATCTCCTGATCACCACTATTTTTGTATGGTTATTACCAAGCACATCATATTTAAACTGAAAAATCGAAAATGAATTCTGAGTATAAATAGTTTATAAACACATCTGCAGGTTAACAATGCGCATTGTGCAGATATTTCCTGTGTTTATCCTGATTCATGTAGCATAGAAGGAATGTGTCAAAGGCAGGTCAATTTATGTCATTTTTTCCCTTCTACAAATGTTGACTGCTGTGCAAGTAATGATTTAATTCATTAGCAAAGTGAACTTTTTCCTGGCAAAAAAATAACAAAATAAAAAATATTCAGCTTGACCAAATTCCTCCCTGATAATTTCACTGGATCTAACAAGGATAAAGCAAGATTAATTTGATTGCTTTGGTGACAACTGTTTTGACAAAACTGTTGTGATTGCTCTTTCCCATTGCAAGGCAGAAGCAATTTACTTAGATTAAATTACAACTGCTAGATTAAATTGAATTTTGTTGTCAAAGTATAGAATTTATTCTCTAAAACAATTCGTTAAGTAATGGGACCCAGTTTCAGACTGTGATTGAGAATAGCTGTACAAAGACGATCAGACTCTTGCTGTTTGTTTTCAGATTCTGTTCAAGTCAAAATTTGTCCATTTAACATCTAAAGTGACCCATAGAATGCTCTCCAGTGAAGCTGTTGGTCTCTTAAAGCTTAGGTGTTTGGCCTCTCAGAACAGTATCTGGTATTAGCATAAGTGTGAAAATTCCTTAAGGAGATGTGTTTCTTCACAGCCAAGCACTCTCATGGAGCGCTACATGACCCCCAAAGCTTTTGTTGTCATGAAACAGATCATAAAAGCACATGGGGTTCAGGACTGGTAATTGTTTTGCAATGTTCTTTTTTTTCTGTTCTTCTGCCTTTTTTTTTTTTACAGAAGTGCGCTTTATTTTCTGTGGGAGTCAGACTGTATGTCTACTGAAGATAAGATTCACTTAGAAAAGTAAAAGCTTTCCTGGGTATCATCTAGGAATGCCATGCAGTCTAGCTCTAAACTTCACATTTGTCATTCCCTGGCTACACGACTACCCTCTGTTCTTCACTGCCCTCCCATAATGTTCCTCTTCCACTTCAGCTGTGGCTGAAGTAATACACTGACCCCCAAATTATGCCATGGGCTAATGTCTCAAACTTTGAAAGAATTATGCCATGTAGAGCACTTTTTTTCTGCCTCTCAGTTTACATCTCCCAGTCTTTTTTGCATCATATTCACATTAATGATGAGGATAGTATATAAAGTCATCCGCCATGCATTAAATTTCCATTTACATATCTATTGTATTTTTCTTAGCAAGTGGTAGTAGTACCTCAATTTCTTACATTTTAATCAAGACTCCAACCTCCTTCATAACGTTTAGCAGTTTCACAAATGTGTTTGACCAGTGTGAATTGTTTTCCTAAAAAGTAATAACTGAAGTTGAATCTCCCATTTGATAGGGTAAGTATTACCTTTTGGATGGGAGCTGGGCTTCTCCTAGTTAAATGGCTGCTGTTGTGATAACGCACTCAGTATTTCTGTTCTGCAGGGACTTGATGTCTTTTAGCGTTCCGTCTATGGCTGTGTACATCCATAAGACATCTCATGTAAGAGGGGTTCAGAAGACTAGTCAAGCTCTTCTGTTGTTCTGATGAGAGGTCTACATTATATTCTCCACATCATAGTTACTTTGGTTTGTAATAAGTAGAATAAGCACCTGTACTCATTTGTACATTCAATCTGCAAAGATGGAAGGCGGAGAGGAAAGCTCTAAGAAAAGGAAGGCCCTAATCAATTCTGTATTGATCAAAATTCATCCTTTGAATTTTGAACTCAAAACATCTTTTACAGCGTGCAGTGATGTCCAGCTAAACAGGTACTGGCTGCATGAGTCACTGCGCATAACCCACTGCAAGGCATTTTGCAAAATTCTCTTTGGTGGTGAAGAAGTCTTGGAACTAGGAGCAAAGGGCACAACTGTTTGCTCTGAAGCTCCAGGTTTTTAACTTTTTACCTGATTCTCTGTAATGTCCATGCTATTTGTGGTTGTGCATATACATATGCCTCGTTTCTGCCTTTCTGGACTACCCAGCAGACAGTTTTGTCTGAGCAGCCATACAATACCCTGCTGTGTGTGTGTTTCTGGGTATGCCCAATGCCTTCAAGCTGGTTCCATGCAGGAGGAAACAATATTCCATCAATGGTCCTTCTGTGCCTTGGAAGTAATGGAGTATTTTAAGTATTATAATAGAACTTTGAACAAAATGGCAAATAATTTACAACATATTTTCATAGATGAGTTCTGTTAATTTCTTTGTCATGAGATTGCCACTTAGAAAGAACATCGTTCAGAGATATTTGTTATAGCTATACTGCAGCAAATATCAAGATAGTTTATGTAAAATTTTCTCACTCATATTTGACTTGACTTGAAAGCATTCCACAAAATCTCTAAAATTTTGGCTGAGCCACTGACCATTGGCAGTAGCAATATTAAAGTAGACAGAGTAATGTACTGTATATTTTATTTAATAAAAGCAATTTAACTTCTGTTCCTCTTCAGTAGAAAAAACATATGACCAATCCAAAGATAATAAATAATTTGAAACTATCTTCTATCTTTAGACAAAAAGGACCAAATTTATTGCCTGTGATTTCCTAACTGAGTGGTTATACAAGTAAGTTAATCTTGACTTTTACTATTAATTATGCTCAATGATTCAAAGGCATTAATTTGCAAATAGAATAGCTGAAGTTTAAATTAATATGAGTTGTTTTCTTTTTTTTGTTATCAGCAAGAACCCAAAGAGGAAAGATGAGTCATTCACAGAATTCTTTTCCATTCCTTTTGTTAACGACTGGCTAAAGGACCAGTAAGTTATTGCAGTACTCAGAGTAACCTTTTCTCCTTTTATTCTTTTTCCCCTGCTATTCCAAAAAAGTCATAGAGCTTCAATTTGTTACAACTTTGCCCTCTAAATGCTGTTTACTGCATGCAACAAAGAACTATGTGATGCTTTCTAACTTGGTAGTGTATTAGTTACAAGGTATTTTGTACAAGAATTGTTCACAGAAAAATTAGTTTAGAATTCTTAAACATTTTCATTGTAGAGTGCAGAGCATTTGAATAGTCTGGTAGTATTATGAATATCTTTGTTCTAAGGAGTAAAGCAGTGTTTTCAATGCTGTTCCCTACTATGGATATCTTTGAGGATATACAGTCTAGAAATTCTTCCTCTAACTGTAGGCAGCTGTTTTAAAAATACCTGTAATAATCCTTGGCATCAGAATGCATTTCTGCAGACATTCATGACTTTGCATCTGAGAAAAGGACACTTGTTTTGGGCAGCCTCAATCATATATTCCCCGTCATTCCCGTAGAACCAAGCTACACAGTAGTTTTGAAAGAAATGGTACTGTCCTTGAGGCTGCAGTTTGTTTTACAATGTAGCTGTTGTATGAGAAAAGAAGAAAAGTAAAGTGATAGTCCACAGTGAGAGAAGAAGAAAATTATAGAGCTCAGGTTTTAAAGAAAATTCTCAATTTGAAAACTTAATTGGGGGCTAGGTTGGTGGCTGGTGAAAACTTAGAGATTAATATCTTTGTTGATATGTTTACTTCATTACGCTATGTAAGTGGAAATTGAGCTTTCTTGAACTCATCATGTGAAACTTAGAACCCTTGAGTCACTGATCCAGGAAGAGGAACATTTCTTGACATTCACAGGTCTTTGGAGACATGCTGGTGATTGTGACATGAACAGTTAACTTTGACCGTCTTAGAGGTAGTCATGTGGTCAAAATTGTGTAGGAAGTTTCTGCAGTAAGAGGTGGACATCTTCAGAGAGTGACCCATTTCATCTCAACTCTGATAGCTTTAGGTACCTGCTACTGCATCATACTGCCCAGCCGCTGTTGTTCAAACCTACCACTGGTGGGATACTTTAACAGTTTCCTTCTGGAGATCGCTAGGTCTTGTTAACAAGATTCCTGTTTAAGGCAATGAATTTTGTAGTTTGGAAACTGATTATGAACTGCAGTGAGGTGGTCATCCTCATTCTTCAGCCTGCTGAAGAGCCATCAGTTAGTAAGGCAGTTTTGATACCACTAATTGTGAGGATGGATATTTGTACCTGGGAGAAATATCTAAGATCACTGTTTTACAAATGTTTTTCTTGGAAGTAAAGCTGACCTAAATGGTTCCCTGCACTCTCCTGTTCTTCATCCCAGCCTGCTTGTAGGCAACCTAATATCACTCTGTTTGGTATAGTACTTGGTTATTCTGATCAGGAACCTCCTCCAAGTTAGAAATCTCTCAGCCAAAATGCGAGAGAAGAGTTTGTATAGCTATTTGAAATATAGATAATTTCTCCAATCTGGATCACCTGGGAGCCTGACAAACCTTTGTATTGGCACAAACAAAGGATTAAAATGAAGGGCTCAGGGAAAGGTGAAGAGAACAAATGAGCTGGTAAGATATAGAGGTGGTGGCAGGAACTGCTTAAGTCAGCTTTGCCAAGAGAAATACACTATGGAATCACAGCCTGAATGACTCATAGCTTCTGTTAGTACTTGGGCTCCTAAATAATGTAGTGACAGCTCCACAAGGACACTCAAGTGTCAAAGCCCTACTTAAATTGATACACACTTGATTTTAAATCCTCTAAACAAGTAGGCCTTTAAACATAATAATGATTAAAATTATTATTAAAAATTATCTTAAAATTACAGATTTCTTAACAAATATTTTTTATGAAGTAAGCATTATTAGAGCAAAGTGAAAGATTGCAATAAGAATAAAAATGAGAGAGTGTATTATTATGTCCTTCTGGATATGTCATAAATAGTTTTTATTATTATATGCTTCCAGATATCACATTTAAAATGTAATTGATTCTATACTTTTTATTGTCATTTCCATTTTTATTTGTAAAGGAGTTTTCATTTTTTAACAGGATTTATGATTATATAAGAGACAGTATGCTAAAAAGTGCTAGTCAGATTTTGATGGGAAACTTCCTTATCCCAACTGTTTAGATGGTATAATAAAGAAAAAGAAGTAAAAAATTGTTGCTGCAAATTTAAGGGATAAACTCTTGTGTTGCTTTTTCAGTTACTCGTCTAAATTTGGAAAGCGTTCTGAAAGGTCTGTTAAATAGGAATACATTTCTATACTGTGTTAAAATAGGGTTTATCAGTACAAAGTGGTCTTCTTGCTTTAAAAAACAAAACAAAAACCCAGAGGGATAAATTTTTGTTCTATCAGAGATCCAGCTTTTTTTAATGTATTCCATACTTGAGTATGACTTTTCTGGCTCTCCTCCAGTGCCTCCAGTTTTTTCTTTGAAGCTCAATTTTTTTTTAAGAATAGTCAAAGCCACAGTATTACAAGCCTCACTCTCTGTATGATGTGTTTCTAAATGAGATCTTGCAGCCTACTTTTCCTTTATAAGGAGACCTAAATGCTGCATTGGTTTCCAGAATTTTAAATGCAAACATTGTACCTTCAAAAGCTGGTTACTGTAGGTGAATGAGCTTGTAAAATTTGAATTTGTTTCCAGCTTTAGTATTTATAGTAATTGCTATGACATCAGTAAATAAAAGCCTCAGTGTAGTTACCTTGTCTTCCACTGGGTTCTGTATGTTACCAGTAGCACTGACAAAATATTATGTCCCTTGGGAATCTTTGATTTCTGAAGCAGATTTCAAAAGCAGTAGAAAGACCAGCCTCAATACTGACTGGTAATCTACATTTCACATCCAAGAGAACACAAAACATTTCTGTTGTCTTAAAGGACAGCTGTACCTTTCAGAGGGCAGGAAACTGGAGTTTTAACAAGAAACTAACAAAAGTTTTTGGAAACTTGCTGAGATAGTTAGTGATGTCCCTGTTCCTACATTCAAGACTGCTGATACAGCCAACTAAAGTAAATAGAATTAGAGCCTTGAATGTTTTGTACTCCTGTAAACATGCTAACAAGCAATACAGTTGCCTTTTGTCAGCATTTTCCAGTGGTGTTTCTGGTTGAATAGCAGTGAAGCTCAATCGTAAGTAACCAAGCTGTATGTACTGAATCAGGGACAGG